>NW_027526138.1:0-164864 GCF_052094955.1 Ictidomys tridecemlineatus
ACTGTTACGGAGAGCTGAGTGTGGAGACTTGGTTGCAGAAGGATCTTACAGAAAGCAGAGTTTGAAGACCTAGGTGCAGAAGGACTGTAACAGAGAGCAGAATTTGGAGACTGTGGTGCAGAAGGACTGATACAGAATGCAGAGGTTGGAGACTAGGGTCCAGAAAGGCCACTACAGAGTGCAGAAGTTGGAGACTGCGGTAAAGGAGGACTGTTACAGAGAGCAGAGATTGGACATTGGGGAGAAGAAGGACTTTTTCAGAGAACAGAGGTTGGAGACTGGGTTGCAGCAGGACCGTTGAAGAAAGCAGAGTTTGGTGATTTGGTTGGAGAAGGAATGTTACAGAGAGCAGAGTTAGGAGACTGGGGTGCAGAAGGATTTTACAGAGAATAGAGGTTGGAGAATGGGGTGCAGAAGGAGTGTTAAGGAGAGGAGACGTTGGAGACTGGGGTGCAGAAGGATCATTGCTGAGAGCAGAGTTTGGAGACTGGGGTGCAGAAGGACGGTTGCAGAGAACAGAGGTTAAAGACTGAGGTGCACAAAAACTGTTACAGAGAGCAGAGTTTGAAGAGTGAGGTGCAGAAGGATCATTGAAGAAAGCAGAAGTTGGAGACGGAGTTGCAGAAGAATCGTTGCATAGAGCAGAGGTGGAGACTGGGCTGCAGAAGGATCATTACAGAGAGCAGAGGTGGGAGACTGGGGTGCAGAAGGACTGTTACAAAGAGAACAGGTTAAAGACTGGGGTGCAGAAGGAATGTTGCAGAAAGCAGAGGTTGGAGACTGGGGTGCAGAAGGAATGTTGCAGAGAGCAGAGTTTGGAGACTGAGATGAAGAAAGACTGTTACACAGAGAAGACGTTGTTGATTGGGATAAAGAATTATGATACAGAAAGCTGAGGTGGGATCCTGGGGTGCAGAAGGACCGTTAAAGAGAGAAGAGGTTGGAGACTGGCATGCAGAAGGAGTGTTTCAGAGAGCAGAGTTTGGAGAGTGGGGTGCAGAAGGCCTGCTACAGAGAGCAGAGGTTGGAGACTGGGTTGAAGAAGGACTGTTATAGAGAGCAGACTTTTGAGGCTTGGTTGAAGAAGGACTGTTATAGAGAGCAGAGTTTTGAGGCTGGGTTGCAGAAGGATCTTACAGAGAGCAGAGGTTGGTGACTGAGGTGCACGACGACTGTTACAGAGAGCAGTGGTTGGATACTGGGGTGCAGAAGGATCGTGCAGAGAGCAGATTTTTCAGACTGAGGTGAAGAAGGACTGTTACAGAGAGCATAGAATGGAGACTGGGGTGCAGAAGGACGGTTAAAGAGTGCAGAGTTTGGTGACTGAGGTGCAGAAGGACTGTTACAGAAAGCAGAGGTTGGAAATTGGGGTGCAGAGGGACCGTTACAGAGAGCAGAGGTTCTAGACTGCGGTACACAAAGACTGTTACAGAGAACACAGGTTGGATAATATGGTGCAGAAGGACTGTTACAGAGAGCAGACGTTGGAGACTGGGGTGCAGAAGGACTGTTTCAGATATCAGAGTTTAGATAATGGGATGAAGAAAGACTGTTGCAGGGAGCAGGTGTTGGAGACTTGGGTGCAGAATGACTGTTGCAGAGAGCAGAATTTGGAGACTGAGTTTCAGAAGGACTGTTACAGAGAGCAGAGTTTGGAGACTGGATGTTCAGAAGCACTGATACGAAAAGCAGAGGTTGGAGACTCTGGTTCAGAAGGACCATTGCAGAAAGCAGAGTTCGGAGACTTCAATAATGGAGGACTGTTACAGTGAGAAGAGGTTGGAGAATGGTTTATAGAAGAACTGTTTCAGAGTGCATATGTTGGAGACTGGGGTTCAGAAGAACTGTCACAGAGAGCAGAGGTTGGAGACTCAGGTGCAGAAAGAATGTTACAGAGAGCAAAGTTTGGTGACAGGGGTGCAGAATTACTGATACAGAAAGCAGATGTTGAGAGTGGGGTGCAGAAGGACCATTACTGAGAGCAGATGTTTGAGACTGTGGTACAGAAGGACTGTTGCAGAGAGCAGAGGTTAGAGAATGGGGTGCAGAAGTAAGGTTTCAGAGTTCAGAGGTTGAAGACAGAGGTGCAAAAGGACTGTTACAGAGAGTAGAGTTTGGAAACCGTGGTTCAGAAGGACTTATACAGAAAATAGAAGTTTGAGACTGGGGTGCAGAAAGACCGTTACAGAGAGCACAGGTTGGAGACTGCTGTACAGAAAGACTGTTACAGAGAGCAGAGGTTGGAGACTGGGGAGTAGAAGGACTGATGCAGAGAACAGATGTTGGAGACTGGGTTGTAGCAGGACCGTTGAAGAAAGCAGAGGTTGTAGACTGGGTTGCAGAAGGAATGTTACAGAGAGCAGAGTTTGGAAACTGGGGTGCAGAACGACCTTACAGAGAACAGAGGTTGGAGACTGCAGTGCAGAAGGAGTGTTGAGGAGAGGAGACGTTGGAGACTGGGGTGCAGAAGGACTGTTGCAGAGACCAGATGTTAGAGACTGGGGTACATAAGGAACGTTGCAGAGAGCAGAGGTTGTAGACAGGGGTGCAGAAGGATCGTTAAAGAGAGCAGAGATTGGAGACTGAGTTGCAGAAGAATCGTTGAAGAGAGCAGAGGTGGAGACTGGGCTGCAGAAGGATAGTTAAAAGGATAAGAGGTGGGAGACTGCAGTTCAGAAGGACTGTTACAAAGAGCACAGGTTGGAGACTGGAGTGCAGAAGGAATGTTGCAGAAAGCAGAGGTTGGAGACTGGGGTGTAGAAGGACTGTTGCAGAGAGCAGAGGTGGAAGACTGGGTGCAGAAGGACTGTTACAGAGGGCAGAGGTTGCAGACTGGCGTGCAGAAGGACTGTTTCAGAGAGCAGAGTTTGGAGACTAAGGTGCATAAGGCCTGCTACAGAGAGCAGAGGTTGGAGACTAGGTTGCAGAAAGACTGTTATAGAGAGCAGAGATTTGAGGCTGGGTTACAGAAGGATCTTACAGAGAGCAATGGTTGGTGACTGTGGTGCAGGACGAATGTTACAGAGAGCAGGGATTGGAGACTAGGGTGCAGAAGGATAGAGAAGAGAGCAGAGGTATCACACTGAGGTGCAGCAGGACTGTTACAGAGAGCAGAGTTTGGTGACTGAGGTGCAGAAGGACTGTTACAGAAAGCAGATTTTGGAAATTGGGGTACAGAGGGACCGTTACAGAGAGCAGAGTTTGGAGCCTGCCCTATAGAAAGACTGTAACAAAGAGCAGAGGTTGGAGTATATATTGCAGAAGGACTGTTACAGAGAGCAGAGGTTGGAGACTGGGGTGCAGAAGGATTGATACAGAGAGCAGAGGTTGGATACTGGGGTGCAGAAGGACTGTCATACAGAGCAGAGGTTGAAGACTGGGGTGTAGAAGGACTGTTGCAGAGAGGAGAGGTTGGAGTCTTGAGTGAAGCAGAACTGTTGCAGAGAGCAGAATTTGGAGACTTAGGTGAAGAAGGACTGTTGAGGAGAGGAGACGTTAGAGACTAGGGTGCAGAAGGATCGTTGCAGACAGCAGAGGTTGGAGACTGAGGTGCATAAAGACTGTTACAGAGAGCAGAGTTTTGAGACTGGAGTGCAGAAGGCCTGTTACGGAGAGCAGAGTGTGGAGAAGGGTTCCAGAAGGACTGTTACAGATCACAGAGTTTGGATACTGGGTTTAAGAAAAATCTAACAGAGACCAGATGTTGGGAATCCAGGTGCAGAAGGACTGTTACAGAGCGTAGTGGTTGGAGACTGAGGTGCAAAAGGATCGTAGCAGAGAACAGCGTTTTAAGACTGAGGTGCAGAAGGACTGTTGCAGAGACCAAACGTTGGAGACTGGGGTGAAAAGGACTGTTGCAGAGAGCAGAGGTTGGAGACTGAGGTGCAGAATTATTGTTACAGAGAGCAGAGTTTGGAGACTGGGTTGCAGAAGCACTGTTACAGCGAGCAACATTTGGAGACTGGTTTGCAGATGGATCTTGCAGAGAGCAGAGGTTGGAGACTGGGGGCAGAAAAACTGTTGTAGAGAGCAGATGTTGGAGACTGGGGTCCAGAAGGATCCTTGCAGAGAGTAGAGGTTGGAGACTGGGGTGCAGAAGGCCTCTTACAGAGAGCAGAGTTTTGAGACTGGTGTGCACAAGGCCTCTTACAGAGAGGAGAGGTTGGAGACTGGGGTGCAGAAGGACTGTTACAGAAAGCAGAGTTTGCAGACTGGGTTTCAGAAGGGTCTTCAAGAGAGATGAGGTTGGAGACTGTGGTACAGAAGGACTGTTGCAGAGAGCAGACGTTGGAGACTGGGGTGCAGAAGGATCGTTGGGGAGTGCAGAGTATAGAGACTGGGGTGTAGATGGACTGTTGCAGAGACCAGAGCTTAACGTCTGGGGTGTAGAAGGACTGTTTCAGAGAGCAGATGTTAGAGACTTGTGTGCAGAAGGACTGTTTCATCAAGCAGAGTTTGGAGACTGAGGTACAGAAGGACTTTTACAGAGAGCAGAGTTTAGAGACTGGGCTGAAGATGGATTATTGCAGAGAGCAGAGTTTTCAGACTGAGGTACAGAAGAACTTTGGTAGAGAGAAGATTTTGGAGACTGGGGTTCACATTGACTGTTGCAGAGAGCAGAGGTTGGAGACTGGTGTGCAGAATGATCTTTGCAGAGAGCAGAGGTTGGAGAATGAGGTGCAGAAGGATCGTTGCAGAAAGCACAGGTTGGAGACTTGGGTGCAGAAGGAATGTTGTAGAGTACAGTATTTGGAGACTTGGGTGGAGAAGGACTGTTGCAGAAAGCAGAGGTTGGAGACTGAGGTGCAGAAAGACTTTTACATTGAGCAGAAGTTGGAGACTGTGGTGCAGAAGGGCTGATAGAGAAAGCAGATGTTGGAGACTGGGGTGCAGAAGGACCGTTACAGAGGGCAATGTTTGGAAAATCCGGTACAGAAGGACAGTTACAGCGAGCAGAGGTTGGAGACTGGTGTGCAAAAAGATCTTACAGAGAGCAGATGTTGGAGACTTGGGTGCAAAAGGACTGTTGTAGAGAGCAGAGTTTAGAGACTGAGGTACAGAAGGACTGTTACTAAGAGCAGAGGTTGGAGACTGCGTGCAGAAGGATTATTGCAGAGAGCAGAGATTTCAGACGGAGGTACACAAGAACTGTTGCAGAGAGCAGATATTGTAGACTGGGTTTAACAAGGACTGTTACAGCGAGCACAGGTATGAGACTGGGGTGCAGAAGGATCGTTGCAGAGAGCAGAGGTTTGAGACTGGGGTGCAGATGGACTGACACAGAGATCAGAGTTTGGAGACTAAGTTGCAGAAGGATCTTACAGAGAGCAGAATTTGGAGACTGAAATGCAGAAGCACTGTTACAGAGCGTGGAGGTTGGAGACTGAGGTGCAGAAGGGCAGTTGCAGAGAGCAGAGGTTGGAGTCTCAGGTGCAGAAGAACTCTTGCTGAGAGGAGAGGTTTTAGACTGGGATGTAGAAGGACTGTTGCAAAGAGTAGACGTTGGAGATTGGGGTCCAGAAGGTCTGTAGCAGAGAGAAGACTTGGAGACTAAGCTGCAGAAGTACAGTTACACAGATTAGAGTTTGGAGATTGGGGTGCAGAAGGACGGATACAGAAAGCAGAGTTTTGAGACTCAGGTGCAGAAGTAACCTTAGAGAGAGCAGAGGTTGGAGAATGCAGTATAGAAGGACTATTACAGAGAGCAGAGTTTGGAGACTGGTGTACAGAATGACTGTTGCTGAGAGCAGATGTTGGAGACTGGGGTGCAAAAGGACTGTTGCAGAGACCAGAGGATGGAGACTGTTGTGCAGAAGGACTGTTGCAGAGAGCAGACGTTGCAGACTGAGTTGCAGAAGAACTGTTACAGAGGGCAGAGTTTGGAGACTGTGGTGCAAAACGACTGACACAGAAAGCAGATGTTGGGTACTGGGGTGCATAAGAACCCTAACAGAGAACAGAGATTGCATTCTGCGGTACAGAAGAACTGTTACAGAGAGCAGAGGTTGGAGACTGGGGTGCAGAAGAACTGATGTAGAGAACAGATGTTGGAGACTGGGGTGCAGAAGGATCGTTAGGGCGAGCAGAGTATAGAGACTGGGGTGCAGAAGGACTGTTGCAGAGAGCAGAGGTTGAAGACTGGGGTGTCGAAGGACTGTTTCAGAGAGAAGATGTTGGAGACTTTGATGCAGAAAAACTGTTGCATAGAGCAGAGATTAGAGACTGAGGTACAGAAGGACTGTTACAGAGAGTAGAAGTTAGAGACTGTGGGTCAGATGGATTATTGCAAAGAGCAGAGTTTTCAGACTGAGGTACAGAAGAACTGTTGCAGAGAGCAGATGTTGGAGACTGGAGTTCACAAGGACTGTTGCAGTGAGCAGAGGTTTGAGACTGTGGTGCTAAAGGATCTTTGCAGAGAGCAGAGCTTGGAGACTGAGGTGCAGAAGGATCGTTGAGTAGAGCAGAGGTTTGAGACTGGGGTGCAGAAGGATCATTACAGAGAGCAGAGTTTGGAGACTGGCGTGCAGAAGGAATGTTGCAGAGAGCAGAGGTTGGTGACTTGGGTGCAGAAGGACTGTTGCAGAAAGCAGAGGTTTGAGACTGTGTTGCAGAAAACCTGTTACATTGAGCAGAGGTTGGAGACTGGGGTGCAGAAGGACTGATAGAGAAAGCAGATGTTGGAGACTGGGGTGCAGAAGGACCTTTACATAGGGCAATGTTTGGAGAATCCAGTACAGAAGGACAGTTACAGTGAGCAGAGGTTGGAGACTGGTGTGCAGAAAGATCTTACAAAGAGCAGATGTTGGAGACCGGGGTGCAAAAGGACTGTTGTAGAGAGCAGAGGTTGAAGTCTGGGGTGCAGAATATCGTTGTAGAGAGTAGAAGTTGGAGACTGGGGTTCTGAAAGCCTCGTACAGAGAGCAGAGTTTGGAGACTGGGATACAGAAGGCCTGTTACAGAGAGCAGAGTTTATAGACTGGGTGCAGAAAACTGTTACAGACAGCAGAGTTTAAATACTGTGTTTCCCAAGGGTCTTACAGAGAGCAGAGTTTGGATACTGAGGTACAGAAGGACTGTTACTAACAGCATAGGTTGAAGACTGCGAGCAGAAGGATTATTGCAGAGAGCAGAGATTTCAGACTGAGGTACACAAGAACTGTTGCAGAGAGCAGATGTTGTAGACTGGGTTACACAAGGACTGTTACAGCGAGCACATGTATGAGACTGGGGTGCAGAAGGATCGTTGCAGAGAGAGGAGGTTGGAGATTGGGGTGCAGATGGACTGACACAGATAGCAGTGTTTGGAGACTGGGGTGAAGAAGGTCTGTTACAGAGAGCAGAGTTTGGAGACTGGGGTAATGAAGGACTGTTACAGAGACAGAGGTTGAAGACTAAGTTGCAGAAGAATCTTACAGAGAGCAGACGTTGACGACTGAAGTGCAGAAACACTGTTACAGAGAGTGGAGGTTGGAGACTGAGGTGCAGAAGGACAGTTGCAGAGAGCAGAGGTTGGAGACTGAGGTGCAGGACTGTTGCAGAGAGCAGATGTTTTAGACTGGGATGTAGAAGGACTGTTGCAGAGAACAGACGTTGGAGATTGGGGTCCAGAAGGACTGTAGAAGAGAGCAGACTTGGAGACTAAGGTGCAGAAGTACAGTTACACATAGCAGAGGTTGGAGATTGAGGTGCAGAAGGACTGATACAGAAAGCAGAGTTTTGAGACTCAGGTGCAGAAGTACCCTTAGAGAGAGCAGAGGTTGGAGAATGCAGTACAGAAGAACTGTTACAGAGAGCAGAGATTGGAGACTGGGGTGGAGAATGACTGTTGAAGAGAGCAGATGTTAAAGACTGGGGTGCAAAATGACTGCTGAAGAGAGCAGAAGATTGAGAGTGGGGCGCAGAAGGACTGTTGCAGAGAGCAGAGTTTGGAGTCTGAGGTTCAGAAGGACTGTTACAGAGAACAGAGGTTGGAGACTTCAGTGGAAAAGTACTGTTGCAGAGAGCAGATTTCAGAGACTGGGGTGAGGAAGGACTGTTGCAGAGAGCAGAGGTTGAAGACTGGGGTGCAGAAGGACTGTTGCAGAGAGCAGAGGTTTAAGACTGGTGTGCAGAAAAAGTGTTAAAGAGAGCAGAGTTTGGGGACTGGGGAGCAAGAGGATTGTTACAGAGGCCAGAGTTTGGATACTGGGTTACAGAAGGATCTTATATGGAGCAGAGTTTGGAGACTGAGATGCAGTAGGACTGTTACAGAGAGCAGAGGTTGGAGACTGGGGTGCAGAAGGATAATTGCAGAGAGAAGAGTTTTCAGACTGAGGTGCAGAAAGACTGTTGAGAGTAAAGATGTTGAAGACTGGGTTGCCGAAAGAGGGTTGCAGAGAGGAGATGTTTGAGGCTAGAGTGCAGAAGGACTCTTACAGAGAGCAGAGGTTGGAGACTGAGGTGCAGAAGGACAGTTTCAGAGAGTAGAGTTTAGAGACAGAGATGTAGAAGGACTGTTGTAGAGAGCAGATGTTGGAACCTGGGGTGTAAGGATCTTACAGAGAGGAAAGTTTGGAGACTGGCGTGCAGAAGGATTGTTGCAGAGAGTAGATTATGGAGTATAGAAGGACTGTTCTAGAGAGCAGAGGTTGGAGACTGGGGTGCGAAAGGACTGTTGCAGAGAGCAGTTGTTGAAGACTGTGGTGCAGAAAAATTGTTACAGAGAGCAATGTTTGGAGACTGGGGTGCAGGACTCATACTGAGAGCAGAGGTTAGAGACTGGGGTTCAGAAGGGCTGTTAAGGAGAGCAGAGTTTTGAGACTTGGGTGCAGAAGGCCTGTTACAGAGAGCAGAGGTTGGAGACTGGGGTGCAGAAGGACTGTTGCAGAGTGCAGTGTTTTTAGACTAGGGTGCAGAGGACTGTGGCTCAGAGCAGAGTTTGGAGACTGGGGTGCAGAAGGACTGTTACAGAAAGCAGAGTTTTGAGATGGTGTGCACATGGACCCTTAAAGAGAACAGAGGTTGGAGACTGATTTACAGAAGGACTGTTACAGAGAGACGAGGTTGGAGACTGTCGTGCAGAAAGACGGATACAGAAAGCAGAGTTTGGAGACTGGGGTTCAGAAGGACTGATACAGAAAGCAGAGTTTTGAGATGGTGTGCACATGGACCCTTAAAGAGAACAGAGGTTGGAGACTGATTTACAGAAGGACTGTTACAGAGAGAAGAGGTTGGAGACTGGGGTGGAGAATAAGTGTTGTAGAGAACAGAGGTGGGTGACTCTGGTGCAGAAGGACCATTACAGAAAGCATAGGTTGTAGACTGGGTTCCATAAGGATCTCACAGAGAGCAGAGTTTGGACCCTGAGGTGCAAAAGAACTATTACAGAGAGCAGAGGTTGGAGATTTCGGTGGAAAATACTGTTGCAGAGAGCAGATTTTAGAGACTAGGGTGAGGAATGACTGTTGCAGAGAGCAGAGGTTGAAGACTGGGGTGCAGAAGGACTGTTGCAGAGAGCAGAGGTTGCAGTGTGAAATGCAGAAGGACTGTTACAGAGAGCAGAGGTTGGAGACTTGAGTGCCGAAGGACCCTTACAGAAAACAGAGGTTGAAGACTGCGGTACAGAAGAACTGTTGTAGAGAACAAGGTTTAAGACTGGGGTGCAGAGGGACCATTGCAGAGAGCAAACTTTGGAGACTGGGGTGCCGAAAAAATGTTACAGAGAGCAGAGTTTGAAAACTGGGATTCGGAAGGGTCTTACACAGTGGAAAGTTTGGAGATTGGGGTGCAAAAAGATTGTTGCAGAGAGCAGACGTTAAAGACTGGGGTGCAGAACGATCGTTGCAGAGAGTAGATTATGGAGACTGGGGTATACGAGGAGTGTTCTAGAGACCAGAGGTTGGAGACTGGGGTGCAGAAAGACTGTTTCAGAGAGCAGTTGTTGAAGACTGATGTGCAGAAAAACTGTTAAAAAGAGCAGTGTTTGGAGAATTATACTGAGAGCGGAGTTCAGAAACTGGGGTGCAGAAGGCCTGTTACAGAGAGCAGAGGATGGAGACTGGTGTGCAGAAGGACTGTTAAAAAGAGCAGTGTTTGGAGAATTATACTGAGAGCGGAGTTCAGAAACTGGGGTGCAGAAGGCCTGTTACAGAGAGCAGAGTGTGGTGACTGGGGTGCAGAAGGACTGTTACAGAAATCAGAGTTTGGAGACTTCTTTTCAAAAGGATCATACAGAGAGCAGATTTTGTAGACTGAGGTGCAGAAGGACTGTTACAGAGAGTAGATGTTGAAGACTGAGGTGTAGAAAGACCATTGCAGAGAGCAGAGGTTGGAGACTGAGGTGCAGAAGGATTGTTGTGGAGTGCAGAGGTTGGAAACTTTGGTGTAGAAGGACTGTTGCAGATAGCAGCGGTTGGAGATTGACTGTTACTGGGTGTGAAAAGACAGTTGCAGAGAGTAGCATTTGGAGATTAAGGTGCCACACGACTGTTGCAGAGAGCAGAGGTTGGAGACTGAAGTGGAGAAGGACTGTTACAGAGAGCAGAGTTTGGAGACTGGGATGCAGAAGGACTGATACAGAAAGCAGAGGTTGGAGACTGGGGTGCAGAAGGACAAATGCAGAGAGCAGAGGTTAGAGACTGTGTTGCAAAAGGATATTACTGAGAGTAGATGTTGGAAACTGAGGTGAAGAAGGACTGTTGCAGGGAGCAGAGGTTGGAGATTGGGGTGCGGAAGGACTGATACAGAATGCAGACTTCGGAGACTGGGGTGCAGAAGGACCATTACAGAGAGTAGTGTTTTGAGACTACAGTACAGAAGGACTGTTACATAGAGAAGAGGCTGGAGTATGGGGTGCAGAATAAGTTTTGTAGAGAACAGAGTTTGGAGACTCTGGTGCAGAAGAACCATTGTAGAAAGCAGAGGTTGGAGACTGGGTTTCAGAAGGATTTTACAGAGAGCAGAGTTTGGACACTGAGGTGCAAGAAGTCAGTTACAGAGAGCAGCGGTTGGAGACTGCAGTACAGAAAGACTGTTACACAGAGCAGAGGTTGGAGAGTGATGTGCAGAAGGACAGTTACAGAGAGCACAGTTTTGAGACTTGGGTGAAGAAGAAATGTTGCAGAGAGCAGAGTTTGGAGACTGGGGTGCAGAAGGACTGATTCTGAGAGCAGAGTTTGGAGACTGGGGACCAGAATGATCTTACACAGAGGGAATTTTGGAGACTGGTGTGCAGAAGGATTGTTGCAGAGAGTAGATTATGGAGACTGGTGTATAGAATGAGTGTTCTAGAGAGCAGAGTTTGGAGACTGGGATGCACAAGGATCGTTGCAGAGAGCAGTGTTGTCAGACTGAGGTGCAGAAAGACTGTTACAGGGAGCAGATTTTGTAGATTGGGGATCAGAAGTACTTTTACAAAGAGCAGAGTTTTGAAACTGGGCTTCAAAACGATTGTTGTAGAGAGCAGAGTTTTGAGAAGAAACAGAAGGATAATTGCAGAGATCAGAGTTTGGTAACTGAGGTGAAGGAGGATTGTTAAAGAGAACAGAAGTTGGAGACTGGGGTGCAGAGGACTGTTGCAGAAACCAGAGTTCAGAGACTGGGGATTAGAAGGACTTTTGCAGAGAGCAGAGGTTGGAGACTGGGGTGCAGAAGGACAGTTAAATAGAGCAGAGTTGGGAGACAGGTTTACAGAAGGATCTTACAAAGAGCAGAGTTTCGAGACTGAGGTGCAAAAGGACTATTACAGAGAGCAGAGTTTGAAGACCGGGGTGCAGAAGAAGCGTTGCAGAGAACAGCGTTTTCAGACTGAGGTGCAGAAGAACTGTTGCAGAGAGCAGAGGTTGGAGATAGAGGTGCAGAAGGACTGTTGCATAGAGCAGATGTTGAATACTGGGGTACAGCGGGATCGTTGCAGAGAGCAGAGTTTTGAGCCTGGGGTGCAGAAGGACTATTGGATAGAGCAGACGTAAAAAACTTGTGTGCAGTAAGATAGTTGCAGACAGCAGAGGTTTGAGACTGGGGTGCAGAAGGACTGTTACAGAGAGCAGAGTTTCAAGACTGAGGTGCAGAAGGATCATTGCAAAGAGCAGAGGTTGGAGACTGGGGTGCAGAAAGATCGTTGTAGAGAACAGAGTTTTCAGACTGAGGTGCAGAAGGTCTTTTGCAGAGAGCACATTTAGGAGACTGAGGTGCTGAAATACTTTTGCAACGAGCAGAGTTTGGGGACTGGGGTCCAGAAAGATTGCTATAAGGAACAGAGGTTGGTGACTGCGGTGCAGTAGGCCTATTACGGAGAGCAGAGTTTGGAGAAGGGGTTCAGAAGTACATACAGAGAGTAGTATTTGGATACTGTGTTGTAGAAGGACCGTTGCAGAGAGCAGAGGTTGAAGACTGATGTGCAGAAGGATTGTTACAGAGAGCAGAGTTTGGAGACTGGGTTGCAGAGGGACTGTTGTAGAGAGCAGAGGCTGGACACTTGGGTGTAGAAGGACTGCTGAGGAGAGCATAGGTTGGAGATTGGGTTGCAGAAAGACTGTTGCAGAGAGCAGAGTTTGGAGACTTGGGTGCAGAAGGATCGTTGAATAGAGCAGAAGTTTGAGACTGGGGTGCATAAGGATGGTTGCAGAGAGCAAAGGTTGGAGACTGAGGTGCACCAAAACTGTTACAGAGAGCAGAGTTTGAAGAGTGAGGTGCAGAAGGATCGTTGAAGACAGTAGAAGTTAGAGACGGAGTTGCATAAAAATTGTTGCAGAGAGCAGAGACGGAGACTGGGCTGCAGAAGGATCATTATAGAGAGCAGAGGAGGGAGACTGGGGTGCATAAGTACTGTTACAGAGAGTACAGGTTAAAGACTGGGGTGCAGAAGGAATGTTGCAGAAAGCAGAGATTGGAGACTGGGGTGCAGAAGGACTGTTGGAGAGAGCAGAGTTTGGAGACTGAGATGCAGAAGGACTGTTACACAGAGAAGATGTTGGAGATTGGGGTGAAGAATTATGATACAAAAAGCTGAGGTGGGAGCCTGGGGTACAGAAGGACCGTTAAAAAGAGCAGATGTTGGAGACTGGCGTGCAGAAGGACTGTTTCAGAGAGCAGAGTTTGGAGACTGGGGTGCAGAATGCCTGCTACAGAGAGCAGAGGTTGGAGACTGGGATGCAGAAGTACTGTTATAGAGAGCAGACTTTGGAGGCTGGGTTGCAGACGGACTGTCATAGAGAGCAGAGTTTTGAGGCTGGGTTGCAGAAGGATCTTACAGAGAGCAGAGGATGGTGACTGAGGTGAAGGACGACTGTTACAGAGAGCAGTGTTTGGAGACTGGAATGCAGAAGGATCGTGCAGAGAATAGAGGTTTCAGCCTGAGGTGCAGAAGGACTGTTACAGAGAGCAGAAGATGGAGACTGAGGTGCAGAAGGACGGTTACAGAGAGAAGAGTTGGGTGACTGAGGTGCAGAAGGACTGTTACAGAAACAAAGGTTGGAAATTGGGGTGCACAGGGACCGTTACAGAGCAGAGGTTGGAGACTGTGGTATACAAAGACGGTAACAGAGAGCAGATGTTGGAGAATATTGTGCAGAAGGACTGTTACAGAGAGCAGAGGTTGGAGACTAGGGTGCAGAAGGACTGTTACACAGAGCAGAGGTTGAAGACTGGGGTGTAGAAGGACTGTTTCAGAGAGCAGAGGTTTGAGACTTGGGTGTAGAAAGAATGTTGCAGAGAGCAGAATTTGGAGGCTGAGTTGCAGAAGGACTATTAAAGAGAGCAGAGTTTGGAGACTGGGGTGCAGAAGGACTTTTGCAGATAGCTGAGGTTGGAAACTGGGGTGAAGAAGGACTGTTTCAGGCAGCAGGTGTTGGAGACATGGGTGCAGAAGGACTTTTGCAGAGAGTAGAATTTGGAGACTTACGTGCAGAAGACTGTTGCAGATAGCAGAGGTTGGAGACTGGGGTGCAGTAGGACTCATACAGAAAGCTGAGTTTGGAGACATGGGTGGAGAAGGACCGTTACAGAGAGCAGAGGTTGAAGACTGCAGTACAGAAGCACTGTTACAGAGAGCAGAGGTTAAAGACTGCGGTGAAGAGAGATTGTTGCAGAGAGCAGAGGTTGCAGAGTGAGGTGCATACGGACTGTTACAGAGAGCAGAGTTTGGAGACTGTGGTGCAGAAGCACTGATACCGAAAGAAGAGTTTGGAGACTGGGGTGAAGAAGGACCCTTACAGAGAACAGTGGTTTAAGACTGCGGTACAGAAGAACTGTTGTTGAGAATAAGGTTGGAGAGTGGGGTGCAGAGTGACCATTGCAGAGAGCAGAGGTTGGAGACTGGGGTGCAGAAGGAATGTTACAGAGAGCAGAATTTGGAAACTGGGGTACAGAAGGATGTTCCAGAGAGCAGAGGTTGGAGACTGGGTTGTAGAGAGACTGTTGCAGAGAAGACGTTGGAGACTGGGGTGCAGAAAAATCGTTGCAGAGAGCAGATTAAGAAGCTTGGGGTATAAAAGGACTGTTCCAGAGAGCAGAGTTTGGAGACTGGGGTGTAGAAAGACTTTTTCAAAAAGCAGTTGTTGAAGACTGAGTTGCAGAAGGACTGTTTCAAAGAGCAGAGTTTGGAAACAGGGGTGCAGAAGGACTGATACAGAGAGCAGAGATTGAAGATTGAGGTGCAGAAAGAATGTTACAGAGAGCAGAGGTTGGAGACTGGGGTGCAGAAGGACTGATACCGAAAGCATAGGTGAGATACTGGGGTCCAGAATAAACGTTACAGAGAGCAGATGTTGGAGACTGCAGTACAAGAAGGACAGTTACAGATAGCAGATAATGCAGACTGTGGTGCAGAAGGACTGTTGCAGAGAACAGAAGTTGGAGACTGGGGTGCATAAGGACCATTGCTGAGAGCAGGGGATAAAGACTAATGTGCAGAAGGATTGTTGCAGAGAGCATAGGTTGGAGACTGGGGTGCAGAAGAACTGTTTCAGAGAGTAGAGTTTGGAGACTTGGGTGCAAAAGGATCTTTGAGAGAGCTGAGGTTGGGGACTGGGGTACAGAAGGACTGTTGCGAAGAGCAGAGTTTGAAAACTGGGGTGCATAAGGACAGTTGCTTATAGCAGAGGTTAAAGACTGATGTGCAGAAGGATCATTGCAGAGAGTAGAGGTTGATGACTGGGGTGCAGAAGGACTCTCACAGAGAGCAGAGTTTGGAAAATGGTGTGAAGAAGGCCTGTTACAGAGAGCAGAGTTTTGTAGTGAGGAGCAGAAGTACTGTTACAGAGAGCAGAGTTTGGAGACTGGGTTGTAGAAGATTCTTTCAGAAAGCAGAGTTTGGAGACTGAGTTGCAGAAGGACTGTTACAGAGAGGAGAGGTTGGAGACTGAAGTATAGAAGGACTGTTGAAGAGAGCAGATGTTTGAGATTGGGGTGCAAAAAGACTGTTGCAGAAAGCAGAGGTTGGAGACTGAGGTGTAGAAGGACTTTTACAGAGTGCAGATGTTTGAGACTGGGGTGAAAAAGGATCTTTGCAGAGAGCCGAAGTTGGAGACTGCTGTGCAGAAAGATCATTGCAGAGAGCAGAGGTTAGAGACTGGGGTGCAGAAGCATCGTTACAGACTGGGGTGCAGAAGGACTTTTACAGAGAGCACAGGTAGGAGACTCGGGTGCAGAAGGAATGTTGCAGAGAGCAGAGGGTGGAGATGGGGGTGCAGGAGCACTGTTGCAAAAACAAGAGGTTAGAGACTGAGGTTCATAAAGACTGTTAAAGAGAGCAGAGGTTGGTGACTGGGGTGCAGGAGGACTTATAGATAAAGCAGATGTTGGAGACTGGGGTGCAAAAGGACGGATAAAGAGGGCAGAGGTTGAAGACTTCGGTACAGAAGGACTGCTATAGAGAGCAGAGATAAAAGACTGGGGTGCAGAACGACTGTTGAAGAGAGCAGAGGGTGGAGACTGAGGTCCAGAATTCTTATTACAGAGAGCATAGTTTGGAGACTGGGTTCCAGAGGAATGTTACAGCGAGCAGAGGTTGGAGACTTGTGTGCAGAAAAATCTTACACAGAGCAGAAGTTGGAGACTGGGGTGAAGAAGGACTGTTGCAGAGAGAAGTGGTTCGAGACTGGGGTGCACAAGCATCATTACAGAGAGTAGCTGTTGGAGACTGGGGTGAAGAATGCCTCTTACAGAGAGCTGTGGTTGGAGAGTGGGGTGCAGAATGCCTGTTACAGAGAGCAGAGATTGGAGACTGGGGTGCAGAAGGAGTGTTTCCGTGAGCAGAGTTTGCAGACAGGTTTTAAAAGGGTCTTACAGAAAGCAGAGGTTGGAG
Organism: Ictidomys tridecemlineatus; assembly: GCF_052094955.1. Classification (NCBI taxonomy): domain Eukaryota; kingdom Metazoa; phylum Chordata; class Mammalia; order Rodentia; family Sciuridae; genus Ictidomys; species Ictidomys tridecemlineatus. The sequence goes on from NW_027526138.1 coordinate 16,283, forward strand.
ACTAATGTACAGAAGGACTGTTACAGAGAGCAGAGTTTGGAGACTGGGGTGCAGAAGGATTGTTGCAGAGAGCAGAGATTTCAGACTGAGGTACAGAAGATCTGTTGCAGAGAGCAGATGTTGGAGACTGGGTGCACATGGACTGTTGCAGAGAGCATAGGTTGGAGACAGGGTGCAGATGGATTGTTGCTGAGAGCAGAGGTTGGAGACTGGGGTCCAGAAGGACAGATAAAAAGAGCAGAGTTTTGAGACTGGGGTGAAGAAAGCCTGTTACAGAGAGCAGAGCTTTGAGACTGGGGTGCACGAGGACTGTTACAGAGAGCAGAGTTTGGAGATTGGGTTGCAGAAGGATCTTACATAGAGCAGAGGTTGGAGACTAAGGTGCAGAAGCACTGTTATAAAGAGTAGAGTTTGGAGACTGAGTTGCAGAATGATCGTAGAAGAGAGCAGAGCTTGGAGACTGGGGTGCAGAAGGACTGTTGCAGAGAGCAGAGGTTGGAGACTGAGGTACAGAAGAACTGTTACTGAGAGCAGATTTTGGAGACTGTGGTCCAGGACTGATAGAGAAAACAGATGTTGGAGACTAAGGTGCAGAATGATTCTTGCAGACAGCAGGGGTTGGAGACTGGGGTGCAGAAGGACCATTACAGAGAAGAGAGGTTGGAGACTGTGGTACAGAAGGACTGTTACAGAGAGCAGAATTTGGAGACTGCGGTGCAGAAAGACTGTTGCACAGAACACAGGTTGGAGACTGAGGTGCAGAAGGATCGTGGCAGAGAGCAGAGTTTTCAGACTGAGGTGCAGAAAGACTAATGTAGAGAGCAGATGTTGGAGACTGGGGTTCATAATGACTGTGGCAGAGAGCAGAGGTTGGAGACTTGTGTGCATATGGACTGTTCCAGTGAGTAGATGTTGGAGACTGGGGTGCAGAAAGCCTGTTACAAAGAGCAGAGTCTGGAGAAGCAGTGCAGAAGGACTGTTACAGAGAGCAGAATTTAAAGATTGGTTTGCAAAAGGATCTTACAGAGAGCAGAGGTTGATGACTGAGGTGCAGAAGGACTGTTAAAGAGAGCAGAGGTTGGAGACTGAGGTGCAGAAGGACTGATACAGAATGCAGAGTTTGAGACTGGGTTGCAGAAGGACCATTACAGAGAGCAGAGGTTGGCGACTGAGGTGCCGAAAGAACGTTGAAGATAGCAGAGATTGGAGACTGGGGTGCAGAAGGATCTTACAGAGAGCAGAGGTTGGAAACTGGAATGCAGAAAGACTGTTGTAGAGAGCAGACATTGGAGACTGGGGTGCAGAAGGATTGTTGCAGAGAGCAGTGGTTGGAGACTGGGTTGCAAAAGGACTGTTGCAGAGAGCAAGGAGAGAGACTGAGGTTCAGAAGTACTCTTAAAGAGAGCAGAGGTTTGAGACTGGGGTGCAGGACTGATACAGAAAGCAGAGGTTGGAGACTGGGGTGCAGAAGGACCGTTACAGAGAGTAGAGATTGGAGACTGGGGTACAAAAAGACTTTTACAAAGAGCAGAGATTAGAGACTGGGGAGCAGAAAGAACGTTGCAAGAACAGAGGTTTAAGACAGGGTTACAGAAGGACCATTGCAGAGAGCAGAGGTTGGAGACTGAGGTGCAGAAGGATTGTAACAGAGAGCAGAGTTTGGAGACTGCGGTGCAGAAGAACTGTTACAGAGAGTAGAGTCTGGAGACTGGGGTACAGAAGCATATTACAGCGAGCAGAGTTTGCAGACTGGGGTTAAGAAGGAATGCTGCATAGAGAAGAATTTGGAGACTGGGGTGTAGAAGGATTGTTACAGAGAGCAGAGGTTGGATACTGGGGTGAAGAAGGACTTGTGCATAGAGCAGAAGTTGGAGATTTGGGTGCAGAAGGAACTGTTGCAGAGAGCAGAGGTTGGAGACTGAGATGCAGAAGGACTGTTATAGAGAGCAGAGGATTGAGAAAGAAGTGCAGAAGAAATGATTCAAGAAGCAGAGGTTGAATACTGTGGTACAGGAGGACCATTAGAGAGAGCAGATGTTGGAGTCTTTAGTACAGAAGGACTCTTACAAAGAGCAGAGGTTGGAGACTGGGGTGCAGAAGGACTGTTGCAGAGAGTAGATGATGGAGACTGGGGTCTAGAAAAACTGTAGCAGAGAGCAGACGTTAGAGACTAGGGTGCAGAAAGACAATTACACAGAACAGTGGTTGGAGACTGGAGTGCAGAAGGACTGATACAGAAAGCAGAGTTTTGAGATTCGGGTGCAGAAGTATCCTTACAGAGAGCAGAGTTTCGAAAATGCAGTACAGAAGGACTCTTACAGAGAGCAGAGTTTGGAAACTGAGGTGGAGAATGACTGTTGCAGATAGCAGATGTTGAAGACTGGGGTGCAGAAGGAATGTTGCAGAGAGCAGAGGATGGAGACTGGGGTGCACAAGGACTGTTGCAGAGAGCAGATGTTGCAGACTGAGTTGCAGAAGGACTCTTACAGATGCAGACTTTGGAGACTGGTGCAAAACGACTGATACAGAAAGCAGAGGTTGGATACTGGGGTGCATATGGACCCTTACGGAGAACAGAGATTGGAGACTGTGGTACTGAGAAAAGAGGTTGGAGACTGGGGTGCAGATGGAATATTGCAGAGAGCAGAGTTTTCAGACTGAGGTACAGAAGAACTGTTGCAAAGATCAGATGTTGGAGACTGGGGTGCAAAACGACTGTGGAAGAGAACAGAGGATGGAGACTGGGGTGCAGATTGATTGATACAGAGAGCAGAGGTTGGAGACTGGAGTGCAGAAGGCCTGTTACAAAGAGCACAATTTGGAGACTGGGGTGATGAAAGACTGTTGCAGAGAGCAGAGTTTGGAGACTGGGTTGCAGAAGGATCTTACAGAGAGCAGAGAATGGAGACTGAGGTGCAGACGCACTGTTACAGAGAGTAGAGGTTGGAGACTGAGGTGCAGAAGGACCGTTGCAGAGAGTAGAGGTTGGAGACTGAGGTGCAGAAGGATTCTTACAGAAAGCAGAGGTTGGAGACAGGGGTGCAGAAGGACTGATGCAGAGATCAGAAGTTTTAGACTGGAATGTACAAGGACTGTTGCCGAGAGTAAAGGTTGGAGATTGCGGTCCAGAAAGACTGTAGCAGAGAGCAGAGGTTGGAGACTAAGGTGCAGAAGGACAGTTACACAGAGCAGAGATTAGAGACTGGATTGCAGAAGGACTGACACAGAAAGCAGAGGCTGGAGACTCTGGTGCAAAAGTATTCTTACAGAGAGAAGAGGTTGGAGAATGCAGTACAGAAGGACTGTTACAGAGAGCAAAGTTTGGAGACTGGGGTGCAGAATGACAGTTGCAGAGAGGAGATGTTGGAGACTGGGGTGCAAAACGACTGTGGAAGAGAACAGAGGATGGAGACTGGGGTGCAGAAGGACTGTTGCAGAAAGCAGAGGTTGCAGACTGAGTTGCAGAAGGACGGTTACAGAGGGCAGAGTTTGGAGACTGTGGTTTAAAACGACTGATACAGAAAGCAGGGGTTGGATACTGGGGTAAATAAGGACCCTTACAGAGAACAGAGGTTGGAGACTGTGGTACAGAAAGACTGTTACAGAAAGCAAAGGTTGGAGTCTGGGTTGCAGAAGAACCTATGTAGAGAACAGAGTTTGGAGAATGGGGTGCAGAAGGACCGTTTGGGCGATCAGAGTATGGAGACGTGGGTGTAGAAGGATTGTTGAAGAGAGCAGTGATTGGAGACTGAGTTACAAAAGGACTGTTACAGAGAGCAGAGTTTTGAGACTGGGGTACAGATGGATTATTGCAGAGAGCCGAGTTTTCAGACTGAGGTACAGAAGAACTGTTGCAGGAAGCAAATGTTGGAGACTGGGTTTCACAAGGACTGTTGCAGCTAGCAGAGGTTTCAGACTGAGATGCAGAAGGCCTGTTACAGAGAGTAGAGGTTGTAGACTGGGGTGCAGAAGGACTGATACATAAAGCAGAGGTTGGAGACTGGGGTGCAGAAGGACTGTTACAGAGAGCAGAGTTTGCAGACTGGGTTTCAGAAGGGTCTTACAGAAAACAGAGTTAGGAGACAGACATTCAGAAAGACTGTTACAGAGAGCAGAGTTTGGAGACTGGAGTGCAAAGGGATTGTTGTAGAGAGCAGATTTTTCAGACTGAGGTACAGAAGAACTGTTGCAGAGAGCAGATGTTGGAGACTGGGGTTCAAAAGGATCATTGCAGAGAGCAGAGGTTGGAGACTGGGTTGCAGATGGACTGATACAAAGAGCAGATGTTGAAGACTGGGGTGCAGAAGGATCTTACAGAGAGCAGAGTTTTGAGACTGAGGTGCAGAAGCACTGTTACAGAGAGTAGAGTTTTAAGACTGAGGTGCAGAAGAACCCTTGCAAAGAGCAGAAGTTGGAGACTGCGGTGCAGAAGGATTGTTACAGAGAGAAGAGGTTGGAGACTTGGGTGCAGAAAAACTTTTGCTGAGAGCAGAGGTTTTAGACTGGGGTGTAGAAGGACTGTTGCAGAGAGTAGAGGTTGGAGATTGGGGTCCAGAAGGACTGTTACAGAGAGCACAGTTTGGAGACTGGGGTGGAGAAGGACTGTTGCAGAGAGCAAATGCTTGAGACTGGGGCTCAAAAGGAAAGTTTCAGAGAGCAGAGGATGGAGACTGGGGTGCAGAAGTATCCTTGGAGTGAGCAGAGTATGGAGAATGGGTTGTAGAAGGACTGTTAAAGAGAGCAGAGTTTAGAGACTTGGGTTTAGAAGGACTTTTTTCAGAGAGGAGGCGTTGGAGACCTGGGTGAAGATGTATTGTTACATAAAGCAGATGTTGGAGACTCAGATGCAGAAAACTGTTACAGAAAGCAGATTTTGAAGACTGGGGTGCAGAAGGACTGTTTCAGAGAGCAGACTTTGGTGACTGGGGTGCAGAAGGATCGTTTCAGAGAGCAGAGTTTGGAGACTGGGTTCAGAAAAATTGTTAGAGAGAGCAGAGATTGGAGACTGTGGTGCAGAAGAACTTTTACTGAGAGCACAGGTTGGAGACTGAGGTGCAGAGAAACTGTTTCAGAGAGCAAATTTAGGAGACTGGGGTGCAGAAGGAGTGTTGCAGAGAGCAGATGTTGGATACTGAGGTGCAGAAGGACCATTACAGAGAGCAGAATTTGGATACTGGGGTACAGAGGAGTGTTACAGAGAGCAGAGGTTGGAGACAGGTGTGCAGAAAGATCTTACAGGGAGCATAGGTTGGAGACTGGGGTGCAGAAGAACTGTTGCTAATAGCAGAGGTTGGAGACTGGTGGTGGAGAAGGATCATTGAAGAGATAAGAGTTTGGAGACTGGGGGCAAAAGGCCTGTTACATACAGCCGAGGTTGAAGACTGGGGTGAAGAAGGCCTTTTACAGAGAGCAGTTCTTTGAGACTGCGGTGCAGAAGGACAGTTACAGAGATCATAGTTTGCAGACTGGGTTGCAAAAGAATCTTACTGAGATCAGAGCTTGGATAATGAGGTAAATAAGGACTGTTAGAGAGAGCAGAGGTTGGAGACTGAGGTGCAGAAGGATCGTTGGAGAGAGCAGTGTTTAGAGACTGCAGTGTACAAGGACTGATACAGAAAGCAGAGGTTTAAGACTGGGGTGCAGAAGGACCCTTACAAAAAACAGAGGTTGGAGACTGAAAGACTCTTACAGAGAGCAGATTTTGGAGACTGGGGTACAGAATGGCTGTCGTAGAAAGCAGAGGTTGGAGACTGGTTTACAGAAGGACCATTGCAGAAAGTAGAGGTTGGAGACTGGGTTTCAGAAGGATCATACAGAGAGCAGAGTTTTGAAACTGAGGTGCAGAAGGACTGTGGCAGAGAGAAGAGGTTGGAGATTGGGACGCTGAAGGACTGTAGCAGAGAGCAGAGGTTGGAATATGAGGGCCAGAAAGACTATTACAGAGAGCACAGGTTGGAGACTGGGGTGCACAAAAACTGATACAGAAAGCAGAGTTTGGAGACTGGGGTGCAGAAGGCCCCTTACAGAGAGCAGAGGTTGGATACTGGGGTGGAGAAGGACTGTTGCAGAGAGCAGAGGATGGAGACTGGGGTGCAGAGGACAGAGTTTGAAGACTGGTTGCAGAAGGACTGTTTCAGAGAGCAGAGGTTGCAGAGTGAGGTGCAAAATGACGGTTACAGAGAGCAGAGTTTGGAGACTGTGGTGCAGAAGGACTGATATAGAAAGTAGAGGTGGGAGACTGGGTTGCAAAAGGGCCCTTACAGAGAATAGAGTTTGGAGACTTCAGTACAGAAGGACTGTTGTAGAGAACAAGTTTGGAGACTGGGGTTAAGAGGTACCAATGCAGAGAGCAGAGGTTGGAGACTGGGGTGCAGAAAGAATGTTACAGAGAACACAGGTTGGAGACTAAGGTGTACAAGTAGTGTTACAGAGAGCAGAGTTTGGAGACTGAGGTGGAGAAGGACTGTTTCAGAAATCAGAGGTTGGAAATTGGGGTGTAGAAGGACCCTTACAGAGAGTAGAGTTTGAAGACTTCCGTACAGAAGGACTGTTACACAGAGCAGATCTCGGAGACTGCGGAGCAGCAGGACTTTTGCAGAGGACCGAAGTTGGAGACTGGGTTGGAGAAGGAATGTTACAGAGAGCAGAGTTTGGAAACTGGAGTGCAGAAGGATCTTACAGAGAGCAGAGTCTAAAGATTGTGGTGCAGAAGGACTGTTTCACAGAGCAGAAGTTGGAGACTGGTGTCCAGAAGGATCGTTGCAGAGAGCAGATTTTAGAAACTGAGGTTCAGATGGACTGTTACAGAGAGAAGAGTTTGGAGACTGAGGTGCAGAAGGACAGTTACAGAGGACAGAGTTTAAAGACTGTTATGCAGAAGGACTGTTACAGAGAGCAGAGGTTGGAGACTGGGGTTCAGATGGATCTTACAGAGAGCAGAGTTTGGAGACTGGGGTGCAAAAGGAACGTTGCAGAGAGCAGATATTGGAGGCTGGGATGGAGAAGAATCATTGCAGAGAGAAGAGGTTGGAGACTGGAGTGCATAAGGATCTTACAGAGAGCAGAGGTTCGTGACTCGGGTGCAGAAGGACTGTTGCCGAGAGCAGAGGTTGGAGACTGGGGTGGAGAAAAATCATAGCAGAGACTGGGGATCTGAAGGCCTGTTACAGAGAGAAGATTCAAGACTGGGTTGCAAAAATTCTGTTATAGAGAGCAGAGGTTTGACACTATTCTGCAGAAAGACAGTTACAGATAGCAGAGTTTGAGGACTGGGTTGCAGAAGTGTCTTACAGAGAGCAGAGGTAGGAGACTGAGGTGCAGAAGGATCGTTGCAGAGAGCAGACTTTAGACTGAGTTGCTGAAGGACTGTTGCAGAGAGCAGATGTTGGAGACTGGTGTGCAGAAGGACTGTTACAGAGAGCAGAGTTTGGAGACTGCGTTGGATAAGGATCCTACAGAGAGCAGAGGTTGAAGAATCAGGTGCAGAAAGGCTGATTCAGAGAGTAGATGTTGAAGACTGAGGTGCAGAAGTAACGTTGCAGAATACAGAGTTTTGAGACTGAGATGCACAAGGATTGTTACAGAGAGCAGAGGTTGGAGACTGGGGTGCAGAAAGACTGTTGCAGATAGCGGATTTTGGAGACTGGGGTGCATAAGGACTGTTATAGAGAGCAGAGGTTGGAGACTGGGGTTCAGAAGGACTGATACAGAAAGCAGAGATTAAAGTCTTGGGTGCAGAAAGACTGTTACCCAGAGCAGAGGTTTGATTCTGCAGTACAGGAGGAATGTTACAGAGAGCACAGGTTGGAGACTGGGGTGCAGAACGACTGTAAAAGAGAGCTGATGTTGGTAACTAGGGTGCCAAAGGACTGTTGCAGAGAGCAGATGTTGTAGACTGGGGTGGAGGAGAACTGTTGCCGAGAGCAGAGGTTGGCAACTGGGTTGCAGAAATACTGTTATAGAGAGCAGAGGTTGGAGACAGCAGTGCAGAAGGATCTTACAGAGAGCAGTATTTGGAGACTGAGGTGCAGACGGACTGTTAAAGAGAGCAGAGGTTGGAGACTGAGATGTAGATGGACTGTTACAAAGAACAGAGGTAGGAGACTGGGGTGCAGAAGGTTCGTTCCAGACAGCAGAGTTTTCAGGCTGAGGTGCGGAAGGACTGTTACAGAGAACAGCATTTTGGGACTGGGGTGCAGAAGGACTGTTACAGAGAGCAGCAGTTGGAGACTGGGGTTCAGATGGATGTTACACAGAGCAGAGTTTACAGACTGGGGTGCAAAGGGACAGTTGCAGAGAGCAGATGTTGGAGACTTGGGTGTAGAAGAATCATTGCCTAGAGAAGAGGTTGGAGACTGGGGTGCAGAAGGCCTATTACAAAGAGCAGAGGTTGGAGACTGAGGTGCAGTAGGACTGTTTCAGAGATGAGAGGTTTGAGACTGGGGTTTAGTTGGATCATTGCAGAGAGCAGAGTTTGGAGACAGGCCTGCAGAATGATCGTTGCATAGAGCAGAGTTTGGAGACTGGCGTGCAGAAGGCCTGTTACAGAGAGAAGAGGTTGGAGACTGGGGTGCAGAAGGACTGTTATAGAGAGCAGTGGTTGGAGACTGAGCTGCAGGTGGACTGTTACAGAGAGCAGGTAAGAACGTTTGTATACTGGGGTGCAGAAGAATCGTGGTGAGCAGAGGTTTCAGACTGAGGTAAAGGTGGACTTTTACAGAGAGCAGTGGTGGGAGACTGGAGTGTAGAAGGACTGTTACACAGAGCAGATTTGGAGACTGAGGTGCAAAAAACTGTTACAGTAAACAGAGTTTGGAAATTAAGGTGCAGAAGGACCCTTACAAAGAGCAGAGTTTGGAGACTGGGTATAGGACTGTTACCTAGAGCCGAGGTTGGAGACTGGTGTGCAGAAGGACTCTTACATAGAGCATAGGTTGGAGACTGAGGTGCAGAAGGATAGATACAGAGAACATATTTTGGAGACTGGGGTGGAGAAGGAATGTTATAGAAAGCAGAGTTTGGAAACTGGAGTCAGAAGGATCTTACAGAGAGCAGAGGTTGAAGACTGTGGTGCAGAAGGACTGTTGCAGAGAGCAGACGTTGGAGACTGGGGTCCAGAAGGATCATTGCTGAGAGTACAGTTTGGAGACTGGGGTGCAGAAGGCCTGTTACAGAGAGCAGAGGTTGGAGACTGGGTTGCAGAAGTCCTGTTACAGAGAGCAGAATTTGGAGACTGTTGTGCAGAAGGACAGGTACAAAGTGCAGAGTTAAAGACTGGGTTGCAGAAAGATCTTATAGAGAGCAGAGTTGGAAGACTGAGATGCTGAAGGACTGTTACAGAGAGCTAAGGTAGGAGACAGGGGTGCAGAAGGGTCGTTGAAAAGAGCAGAGTTTTAAGACTGAGGTGCAGAAGGACTGTTGCAGACAGCAAATGTTGGAAATTGGGATGCAGAAGGACCGTTACAAAGGCCAGACTTTGGTGACTGCGGTATAGAAAAACTGTTACAGAGAGCACAGGTTGGAGACAGGGGTGTAGAAGGAATGTTACAGAGAGCACAAGTTAAAGACTGAGGTGTAGAAAGATATACACACAGAGCAGAGTTTTGAGACTGGTGTTCAGAAGGACTGATACAAAAAGCAAAGTTTGGAGAGTGGGTTGCCGAAGGACTGTTACAGAGAGCAGATGTTGGAGACTGGGGAGCAAAAGGACTGTTGCAGAGGACAGAGGTTGGAGACTGGGGTTCTGCAGGACACTTTCAGAAAGCAGAGGTTAAAGTCTGGTTTGGAGAAGGAATGTTACAGAGAGCAGAGTTTGGAAACTGGAGTGCAGAAGGATCTTACAGAGAGCAGAATTTGGAGACTGTGGTTCAGAAGGATTCTTCCGGAGAGCAGAGGTTGGAGACTGGGGTCCAGAAGGATTGTTGCAGAGAGCAGAGTTTGAGGACTGGGGTGCAGAAGTACTGTTGCAGATAGAAGAGGTAGGATACTGGGGTTCAGAAGGACTGTTGAGGAGAGCATAGGTTGGAGACTGGAGTGCAGAAGGACTGTTACAGAGAGCAGAGGTAGGAGAATGAGGTGCAGAAGAACTGTTGCAGAGAGCAGACGTTGGAGATTGGGCTGCAGAAGGAATGCTGCAGAAAACAGATGTTGGAGACTGCTGCAGAAGGAATGTTGCAGAGAGCATATGTTGGAGACTGGGCTGCAGAAGGACTGCTGCAGAAAACAGATGTTGGAGACTGCTGCAGAAGGAATGTTGCAGAGAGCATATGTTGGAAACTGGGGTGCAGAAGGACTGTTACAGAGTACAGAGGTTGGAGAATGGGGTTCAGATGGCTCTTACAGAGAGCAGAGTTTGGAGACTGGGGTGGAAAAGGACTGTTGCAGAGAACAGAGGTTGGATACTGGGGTGGAGAAGAATCGTTGCAGAGAGAAGAGTTTGGAGAATGGGGTGCAGAAGTTTTGTTTCAGAGAGCAGAGATTGGAGACTGACTTGCAGAAGTCTTGTTACCGAGAGCAGAGTTTGGAGACTGTTATGCAGAAGGACTGTTACAGAGTGCAGAATTTAAAGACTGGGTTGTAGAAGGATCTTACCGAGAGCAGAGTTAGGAGAATGAGGTGCAAAGGACTGTTACAGAGAGCAGAAGTAGGAGACTGGGGTGCAGAAGGGTCTTTGCAGAGAGCAGAGTTTTAAGACTGAGAGACAAAAGGACTGTTGCAGAGAGTAGATGTTGGAGACTGTGGTGCAGAAGGACTGTTGCAGACAGCATAGGTTGGAGACTTTGGTGAAGAAGAATCGTTGCAGAGAGCAGAGGTTGGAGACTGGTGTTCAGAAGCACTGTTACAGAGAGCAGAGTTTGGAGACTGTGTTGCAGAAGAATCTTAGAGAGAGCAGAGGTTGCAGACTGAGGTGCAAAAGGACTGTTACAGAGAGTAGAGGTTGGAGACTGATTTGCACAAAGACCCTTGCAGAGAACAGCGTTTGGAGACTGAGGTGCAGAAGGATTGCTACAGAGATCAGAGGTTGAAGACTCTTGTGCAGAAGGACTCTACAGAGAGCAGACGTTGGAGACTTGGGTCAAGAAGGATCATTGCAGGAAGCAGAGTTTGGAAACTGGAGTGTAGAAGTACTGTTGCAGAGAGCAGACGTTGGAGACTGGGGTGCAGAAGGACTGTTGCAGAGAGCAGAGTTCGGAGAATGTGGTGCAGAAAAACTGTTTAAGAGAGCAGAGGTTGGAGACTGAGGTTCAGAAGGACTGTTAAAGAGAGTAGAGGCTGGATACTAGGGTGCAGAAGGACTGTTACAGAGATCAGATGTTGGAGAGTGGGATTCAGAAGGATCTTACAGAGCAGAGGTTGGAGACTGTGGTGCAAAAGGACTGTTGCAGAGAGAAGAGGTTGGAGACTTGTACTGAGAAGAATCTTGCAGAGAGAAGATTTTGGAGACTCGGGTGCAGAATGCCGGTTACAGAGATCAGATTTTTGAGACGGGGTTGCAGATGTCCTGTTACAGAGAGCAGAGATTGGAGACTGTTTTGAAGAAGGACAGTTGCATAGTGCAGAGTTTAAAGACTGGTTTGCAGAAGTATTTTACAGAGAGCAGAGTTGGGAGAATGAGGTGCAGAAGGACTGTTACAGGCAGCAGAGGTAGGAGACTGGGGAGCAGAAAGTTCATTGAAGACAGCAGAGTTTTCAGACTGAGGTGCAGAAGGACTGTTGCAGAGAGCAGTTGTTGGAAACTGGGGTTAAAAGGGATGGTTGCAGAGAGCAGAGGTTGGAGACTGGTGTGCAGAAGGACTGTTACAGAGAGCAGAATTTGGAGACTGGGTTTTATAAGGATACTACAGAGAGCAGAGGTTAGCGAGTGAAGTGCAGAACGACTGTTACAGAGAGTAGAGGTTGGATTCTGGGGTGAAGAAAGACTGTTGCAGAGAGCAGAGGATGGAGACTGGGGTTAAAAGGGATGGTTGCAGAGAGCAGAGCTTGAAGACTGGGCTGCAGAAGGACTGTTTTAGAGAACAGTGGTTGGAGACTGGGTTACAGAAGGAATGTTGCAGAGAGCAGAGGTTGGAGACTGAGGTACGGAAGTTCTGTTACAGAGATAAGAGGTTGGAGCCTTGGATGCAGAAGGACTTTTGCAGATAGCAGAGGTTGGATACAGGGGTGAAGATGGATCTTACAGAGAGAGGAATTTGGAGACTGAGGTGCAGAAAGACTGTTGCGGAGATCAGAGTTAGTAGACTGGGGTGCAGTAGGATCATTGCAGAGAGCAGAGGTGGAAGGCTGGGGTGCAGAAAGATCATTGCACAGTGCAGATTTTGGAGACGGGGGTGCAGAAGGCCTGCTACAGAGAGAAGAGTTTGGAGACTGGCATGCAGAAGGCCTGTTATAGAGAGGAGAGGTTGGAGACTTGGGTGCAGAAGGACTGTTATAGAAAGCAGAGTTTGGAGACTGGGTTCCTGAAGAATCTTACAGAGCGCAGTGCTTGGAGACCAGGTGCAGTTTGACTGTTACAGAGAGCAGTGTTTAGAGACTGGGGTGCAGAAGAATCGTGCAGAGAGCAGAGGTGTCAGACTGAGGTGCAGAAGGACTGTTACAGAGAGCAGAGGTTGGAGACTGAGGTGTAGAAGGACTCTTTCAGAGAGCAGAGTTTGGAGACTGAGGTGCAGAAGGACTGTTACAGAAAGAAGTGGTTGGAAATTGGGGTGCAGAAAGACCGTAACAGAGACCAGAGTTTGGAGACTGAGGTGCAGAAGGACTGTTACAGAAAGAAGTGGTTGGAAATTGGGGTGCAGAAAGACCATAACAGAGACCAGAGTTTGGAGACTGTGGTATAGAAAAACTGTAACAGAGAGCAGAGGTTTCAGACTGAGGTGCAGAATAATAGATACAGAGAGCAGAGGTTTGAGACTGGGTTTTAGAAGGATCTACAGAGAGCAGAGGTTGGAGAGTGAAGTGCAGAAAGACTGTTACAGAGAGGAGAGGTTGGAGACTGGGGTGCCGAAGGACTGTTATAGAGAGCAGAGTTTGGAGACTGCGTTGGATAAGGATCCTACAGAGAGCAGAGGTTGGAGACTGAGGTGCAGGTGGACTGTTACAGAGAGCTGTGCTTAGAGACTGGGGTGCAGAAGGATCGTGCAGAGAGCAGAGGTGTCAGACCGAGGGGCAGATAGACTGTTACAGAGAGCAGACTTTAAAGACTGAGGTGCATAAGAATAGATACAGAGAGAAGAGCTTTGAGACTGGGTTGTAGATGGATCCTACAGAGAGCAGAGGTTGGAGAGTGAAGTGCAGAAGGACTGTTACAGTGAGTAGAGGTTGGAGAATGAGGTGAAGAAGACCGTTTCAAAGAACAGAGTTTGGAGACTGAGGTGCGGAAGGCTTGTTACAGAGAGCAGCGTTTGGAGACTGGGGTGCATAAGGACTGTTGCAGGGAGCAGAGGGTGGAGACTGGGGTGCAGAAGGACTGTTGCAGCGAGCAGAGGATGGGGACTTGGCTGCAGAAGGAATGTTGCAGAGAGCAGAGTTTGAAGACTGAGGTGCAGAAAAACTCTTAGAGAGACCAGAAGTTGGAAACTGGGGTGCAGAAGGACTGTTGCAGAGAGCAGAGGTTGGAGACTGAGGTGAAAATTCTTGTTACATAGAGCAGAGGTTGGACACTGGGGTACAGAAGGATCGTTGAAATAAGCAGAGCTAGGAGAAAGGGGCGCAGAAGGATCTTACAGAGAGCAGAAGTTTGAGACTGAGTTGCAGAAGGACTGTTGCAGAGATCAGAGTTTGGAGACTGGGGTGCAGTAGGATCATTGCAGAGAGCAGAGTTTGGAGACTGGGGTGCAGAAGGATAGTTGGAGAGAGCAGAGGTTGGAGACTGGTGTGCAGAAAGCCTGCTACAGAGAGCAGAATTTTGAGACTGGCGTGCAGAAGGCCTGTTACAGAGAGGAGAGTTTGGAGACTGGGGTGCATAAGGACTGTTATAGAGAGCAGAGTTTGGAAACTGAGTTCTTGAAGGATCTTACAGAGAGCAGAGTTTGGAGACTGAGGTGCAGGTGGACTGTTACAGAGAGCAGCGGGTGGAGACTGGGGTGCAGAAGTTTCGTGCAGAGAGCAGAAGTGTAAGACTGAGGTTCAGATGGACTGTTACAAAGAGCAGAGGTTGTAGACAGAGGTGTAAAAGGACTGTTACAGAGAGCAGAGTTTGGAGACTGAGGTGCATAAGGACTGTTACAGAAAGAAGTGGTTGGAAATTGGGGTGCAAAAGGACCGTAAGAAAGATCAGAGTTTGGAGACTGCGGTATAGAAAAACTGTAACTAAGAGCAGAGGTTGGAGACTGAGGTGCAGAAGGATAGATACAGAGCAGAGGTTTGAGACTGGGGTTCAGAAAGACTGATACAGAAAGCAGAGTTTGGAGACTGGGGTGCAGAAGGACCGTTACGGAGAGCAGAGGTTGGAGACTGCGGTACAGAAGGACTGTTAAAGAGAGCAGATGTTGGAGACTGGGGAGCAGAAGGACTGTTTCAGAGGACAGAGGTTGGAAACTGGGGTGTTTCAGGACATTTGCAAAAAGCAGAGGTTAAAGAATTGGGTTGAGAAGGAATATTACAGAGAGCAGAGTTTGAATAGTGGAGTACAGAATGATCTTACAGAGAGCAGAGGTTGGATACTTTGATGACTGAGGTGCAAAAAGACTGTTACAGAGAGTAGAGGTTGGAGATTTGGATGCAAAAAACCTGTTACAGAGAGCAGAGTTTGGAGACTAGGGTGCAGAAAAACTGTTACAGAGAGCAGAGTTGTTAGACAAGGTTGCAGAAGGATCTTACAGAGAGCAGAGATTGTAGACCGAGGTGCAGCAGGAGTGTTACAGAGAACAGACGTTGGAGACTAGGGTGCAGAAGGCCTTTTTCGGAGAGCAGAGATTGGAGAATGGCTCCAGAAGGACTGTTACAAATGGCAGAGTTTGGAGACTGATTTGCAGAAAAATCTTACAGAGAGCAGATGTTTGAGACTGAAGTGCAGAAGGACTGTTGCAGAGAGCAGAGTTTGGAGATTGGGGTGCAGAAGGATCGTTGTAGAGAGCAGAGGTTTGATACTGGGGTGTCGAATAACTGTTACAGAGAGCAGAGTTTTTAGACAAGGTTGCAGAAGGATCTTACAGAGAGCAGAGAGTGTAGACCAAGGTGCAGGAAGACTGTTACAGACAGCATATTTTAGAGACTGGGGTGCACAAGGATCATTGCAGACAGCAGAGTTTCGAGACTGAGGCGCAGAAGGACTGTTGCTGGAAGAAGATGTTGGAGACTTGGGTGCAGAAGGACTGTAGCAAAGAGCAGATGTTGGAGACTGGGATGCAGAAGGAACGTTGCTGAGAGCAGAGTTTGGACACTGGGGTGCAGAAGGACTGTTAAACAGAGAAAAGGTTTAAGACTGGGGTGTAGAAAGACTGTTGCAGAGAGAAGAGTTTGAAGACTTGGGTGCAGAAGGACTGTTGCAGAGAGCAGAATTTGGAGACTGAGGCAGAAGGACTGTTACAGAGAGCAGAGTCTGGAGACTCTGGTGCAGAACAACCGTTACAGAGAGCAGATTTTGGAGACTAGGGTACAGAAGGACTGTTGCAGAGAGCAGATGTTGTAGACTGTGGTTCAGAAGAACTGTAGTAGAGAGCAGAGGTTAGAGAATGGGGTGCAGAAGTAAGGTTGCAGAGAGCAGAGGTTGGAAACATTGGGGCAGAAGGACTGATAAATAAAGCAGAGGTTTGAGACTGGGGTGCAGAAGGAACATTAGAGAGAGCAGAGGTTGAAGTCTGCAGTACAGAAGGACTGTTACAGAGAGCAGAATTTAGAGACTGGGAAGCAGAAGAACTGTTGCCGAGAAAAGAGTTTGGAGACTGGGGTGTAGCAGGACTGGTGTGGAATTCAGAGGTTGGAGACTGTGGTGGAAAAGGAATGTTACAGAGAGCAGAGTTTGAAAAGTGGGATGCAGAAGAATCTTACAGAGAGCAGAGGTTGGAGACAGGGGTGCAGAAGGATGGTTGAGGAGAAAAGACGTTTGAGACTGGGTTGCAAAGGATCGTTGCAGAGAGCAGAAGGTGGAGACTGAGGTGCAAAAAGACTGTTATAGAGAGTAGAGGTTGGAGATTGGGGTGCAAAAGGCCTGTTACGGAGAGCAGAGTTTGAAAGATGGGGGGTGGAATAACTGTTACAGAGAGCAGAGTTTTTAGACAAGGTTGCAAAAGGATCTTACAGAGAGCAGAGATTGTAGACCGAGGTGCAGCAAGACTGTTACAGAGAGCAGAGGTTGGAGACTGGGGTGCAGAAGGATCGTTGCAGAAAACAGAGTTTCCAGAGTGAGGCACAGAAGGACTGTTGCAGAGAACAGATGTTGGAGACTTGGGTGCAGAAGAACTGTTGCAGAGAGCAGATGTAGGAGAATGAGATCCAGAAGGATCATTGCAGAGAGCAGAGGTTCGACACTGGGGTGCAGAAGGACTGTTACACAGAGCAGATTTTG
Organism: Ictidomys tridecemlineatus; assembly: GCF_052094955.1. Classification (NCBI taxonomy): domain Eukaryota; kingdom Metazoa; phylum Chordata; class Mammalia; order Rodentia; family Sciuridae; genus Ictidomys; species Ictidomys tridecemlineatus. Next base: position 32,784 of record NW_027526138.1, read on the forward strand.
GAGACTGGGGTGAAGAAGGACTGTTGCAGGGCGCAGGTGTTGGAGACTTATGTGCAGAAGGACTGTTGCAGATAGCAGATGTTGGAGACTGGAGTGCAGAAGACTGATACAGAAAGCAGAGGTTGGAGACTGGGGTGCAGAAGGACCGTTACAAAGAGCAGAGTTTGGAGACTGCAATACAGGAGGACTGTAGCAGAGAGAAGAGGTCTGAGACTGGAGTGGAAAAGAATTGTTTCAGAGTGCAGATGTTGGAGACTGGGGTGCAGAAGAACTGTTGCATAGAGCAGAGTTTGGAGACTCTGGTGCAGAAGAACTGTCACAAATCACAGAAGTTGGAGACTGAGTTGCAGAAAGAATGTTACAGAGAGCAAATGTTGGAGACTGGGGTGCAGAATTACTAATAAAAATGCAGAGATTGAAGACTGGGGTGCAGAAGAACCGTTACAGAGAGCAGAGGTAAGAGGCTGCAGTACAGAAGAAATGTTACACAGAGCAGAGTTTGGAGACTAGGGTACAGAAGGACTGTTGCAGAGAGCAGATGTTGTAGACTGTGGTTCAGAAGAACTGTAGTAGAGAGCAGAGTTTAGAGAATGGGGTGCAGAAGTAAGGATGCAGAGAGCAGAGGTTGGAAACAGTGGTGCAGAAGGACTGATACAGAAAGCAAAGGTTTGAGACTGGGGTGCAGAAGGACTGTTACAGAGAGCAGATGTTGAAGACTGTGGTACAGAAGGAATGTTACAGAGAGCAGATGTTGGAGACTGGGGAGCAGAAGAACTGTTTCAGAGAACAGAGTTTGGAGACTGGGGTGCCGCAGGACCGGTGTGGAATTCAGGGTTGGAGACTGTGGTGGAAAAGGAATGTTACAAAGGGCAGAGTTTGAAAACTGGGATGCAGAAGGATTTTACAGACAGGTTGCAGACAGGGGTGCAGACGGACTGTTGAGGAGAGCAGTGGTTGGATACTGAGGTGCAAAAATACTGTTACAGAGAGTAGAGGTTGGAGATTGAGGTGCACAAGACCTGTTACAGACAGCAGAGGTTGGAATCTGGGGTGCAGAATAACTGTTACAGAGAGCAGAGTTTTTAGACAAGGTTGCAGAAGGATCTTAGAGAGAGCAGAGATTGCTGACCTAGGTGCATCAGGAATGTTACAGAGAGCAGAGGTTGGAGACTGGAGTGCAGAAGGCATGTTACAGAGAGGAGAGTTTGAAAAAGGGGTGCAGAAGGACGGTAAGAGAGGGCAGAGTTGGAAGACTGGGTTGCAAAAGGATCTTAAAGAGAGCAGATATTGGAGTCTGAGGTGCAGAAGGATTGTTGCAGAGAGCAAAATTTTCAGACTGAGGTGAAGAAGGACTGATGCAGAGAGCAGATGTTGGAGACTGGGGTGCAGAACGATCGTTACAGAGAGCAGAAGTTGGAGAATGGGGGGCAGAAGGACTGATACAGAGAGCAGATTTTGGAAACTGGGGTGCAGAAGGATCTTTTAGAGAGCAGAGGTTGGAGAATGAGGTGCAGAAGGATCGTTCCTAAAGCAGAGTTTGGACACTGGGGTGCAGAAGGACTTTTGCAGAGAGCAGATGTTCGAGACTGGGGTGCAGAAAGATAGTTTAGAGAGCAGATGTTGGAAACTGGGGTGTAGAAGGACTCTTGCAGAGAGCAGAGGTTGAAGACTGAGGTGTAGAAGGACTGTTTTAGAGAAAGAGGTTGGATACTGGGGTACATAAGAATTGTTGCAGAGAGCAGAGGTTTAAGACTGAGGTACAGAAAGATCGTTTCAGAGAGCAGAGGTGGAGACTCGGCTGCAGAAGGACTCTTACACAGAGCACACGTTGCAGACAGGGTTACAGAAGGAATGTTGCAGAGAGCAGAGGTTGGAGACTGGGGTGCATAAGGACTGTTGCAGATAGCAGAGTTTGGATATGAGGTTCGGAAGGACTGTTACAGAAAGCAGAGTTTGTAGACTGGGGAGCAGAAGGAATGATACAGAAAGCAGAGGTTGGAAACTGGGGTGCCGAAGGACAATTACAGAGAGCAGAGTTTGGAGAATGCGGTACAGAACGACTGTTACAGATAGCAGGGGTTGGCAACTGGAGTGCAGAAGGAGTGTTGCAAAGAACAGAGGTTGGAGACTGATGTGTAGAAGGACTGTTACAGAGAGCAGAGTTTTTAGACAAGGTTTCAGAAGGATCTTACAGAGAGCAGAGTTTGAAGACCGAGGTGCAGCAGGACTCTTAAAGAGAGCAGAGGTTGGAGACTTGGGTGCAGAATGCCTGTTATGAAGAGCAGAGTTTGGAGATGGGCTCCAGAAGGACTGTTACAGATGGCAGAGTTTAGAGACTTGGATGCAGAAGGATTTTACAGAGAGCAGATGTTGGAGACTGAGGTGCAGAAGGACTGTTACAGAGAGTAGAGATTGGAGACTGAGTTTCAGAAGGATCTTTGGAGACAACAGAAGTTGGAGACTGGGGTGCAGAAGGATCGTTGCAGACAGCAGAGTTTCCAGACTGAGATAGCAGAAGGACTGTTACACAGAGGAGAGGTTGAAGACTGAGGTGAAGAAGGACAGTTACAGAGAGCAGATGTGGAAGACAGGGGTGCAGGAGAGATACAGAGCAGAAGTTGGTGACTGAGGTACAGAAGGACTGTTACAGAGAGCAGAGGTTTGAGACTCGGGGGCAGAAGGATTATTGCAGAGAGCAGAGTTTTCAGACTGAGGTACAGAAAAACTATTGCAGAGAGCATATGTTGGATATTGGGGTGCACATAGACTGTTGCAGTGAGCAAAGGTTGGAGACTAGGGTGCAGAGGGATCGTTGCAGAGAGCAGAGGTTGGAGACTGGGGTGCAGAAGGCCTTTTACAGAGAGCAGAGTTTGGAGACTGAGGTGCAGAAGGACTGTTACAGAGAGCAGAGTTTGGATACTGGGTTGCAGAAGGTTCTTACAGAGAACAGAGGTTGGACACTGAGGTGCAGAAACACTTTTACAGAGAGTAGAGTTTGGAGACTTAGGTGCAGAAAGACCGTTGCAGAGAGTAGACGTTGAAGACTGTGGTGCAGAAGGATTGTTACAGAGAGCAGAGGTTAGAGACTGGGGTGCAGAAGGACTGATTCAGAAAGCAGAGGTTGGAGACTCGGATGCAGAAGTACCCTTACAGAGAGCAGAGTTTGGAGAATGCAGTACAGAAGGACTGTTACAGAGAGCAGCGGTTGGAGACTGGGGTGGAGAAGAACTGTTGCAGAGAGCAAATGTTGGAGACTGGGTTGCAAAAGGACTGTTGCAGAGAGCAGAGGATGGAGACTGTGGTGCAGAAGGACTGTTTCAGCGAGCAGAGTTTGAAGACTGAGTTTCAGAAGGACTGTTACAGAGGGCAGAGTTTGGAGACTGTGGTGCAAAATGATTGATACAGATAGCAGAGGTTTGATACTGGGGTGCATAATAACCCTTACAGAGAACAGAGGTTGGAGACTGAGGTACAGCAAGACTGTTACTGAGAGCAGCGGTTGGAGACTGGGGTGCAGAAGAACTGATGTAGAGAACAGAGGTTGGAGACTTAGGTTCAGAAGGATCCTTGAGTCGAGCAGGTTATGAAGACTGGGGTGTAGAAGGACTGTTGCAGAGAGCAGTGGTTGGAGACTGAGGTACAGAAAGACTGTTACAGAGAGCAGAGTTTTGAGACTGGGGTGCAGAATGACTGTTGTAGAGATCAGAGTTTGGAGACTGGGGTACAGAAGGACCATTGCAGAAAGCAGAGGTAGGAGACTGGGTTTCAGAAGGATCTTACAGAGAGCAGAGTTAGGACACTGAGGTGCAGAAGGACTGTTGCAGAGACCAGAGGTTGAAGATTAAGGCGCAGAAGGACTGTTGCAGAGAACAGAGGTTAAAGTCTGAGGTGCAGAGGGACTGTCACAGAGGGCAGAGTTCGGAGACTTGGGTGAAGAATGACTCATACATAATGAAGAGTTTGGAGACTCGGGTGCAGAAGGACCAATACAGAGCAGAGGTTGGAGTCTGCAGTACAGAAGGACTCTTACAGAGAGAAGAAGTTGAAGAATGGGGTGCAGAAGGCCTGTTACGCAGAGCAGAGTTGGGAGAAGGGGAGCAGAAGGACTGTTACATAGAATAGAGTTTGGACACTGCGTTGCAGAAGGATCTTACAGAGAGCAGATGTTGGAGACTGAGGTGCAGAAGGACTTTTACAGAGAATAGAGGTTGGAGACTGAGGCACAGAAGGATTGTTACAGAGAGCAGAGTTTGGAGACTGGAGTGCAGAAGTACTCTTGCAGATAGCAGAGGTTGGAGACTGGGGTGTAGAAGGAATGTTGCAGGGAAAAGAATTTGGAGACTAAGGTGCTGAAGGACTGTTGAAGAGAGCAGATGTAGGAGACTGAGATTCAGAAGGACTGTCACAGAGAGAAGTGGTTGGAGACTGGGGTGCAGGAGGATTGTTATAGGGAACAGACTTTGTAGTCTGGGGTGCAGAAGGACTGTTACAGAGAGCATACTTTGGAGATTTTGTTGCAGAAGAATCTTACGTAGAGCAGAGTTTGGAGACTGAGGTGCAGAAGGACTGTTACAGAGCACATTGGTTGGAGTCTGGGGTGCAGATGGATCATTGCAGACAGCAGAGTTTCCAGACTGAGGCGCAGAAGGACTGTTGCAGAGAGCAGATGTTGGAGACTGGTATGCAGATGGATCATTGCAGAGAGCAGAGGTTGGACACTGGGGTGCAGAAGGACTGTTACACAGAGCAGAGGTTGAAGACTGGGGTGTAGAAGGACTGCTGCAGAGAGCAGAGGTTGGATACTTGTGTGCAGAAGGACTGTTGCAGAGAGCAGAATTTGGAGACTGAGGTGCAGAAGGACTGTTGCAGATAGCAGAATTTGGAAACTGGGGTGAAGAAGGACTATAGCAGGGAGCAGGTGTTGAAGACTTGGGTGCAGATGGACTTTTGCAGAGATTAGAATTTAAAGACAGAGGTGCAGAAGGACCATTACAGAGAGCAGAGTCTGGAGACGGCAATACAGGAGACTGTTACAGAAAGCAGATTTTGGAGACTGGAGTGGAGAAGAACTGTCTCAGAGTGCAGATGTTGGAGACTGGTGTGCAGAAGAACTGTTGCAGAGAGCAGAGTTAGGAGACTGAGACACAGAAAGACTGTTACAGAGAGCAGACTTTGGAGATTTGGATGCAGAAGGACTGATACAGAGAGCAGAATTTGGAGACTGGGGTGCAGAAGGACTGATACAGAGAGCAGAGTTTAGAGACTAAAGTGCCGAAGGCCTGTTACAGAGAGCCGAGGTTGGAGACTGGGTACAGAAGGGCTGTTCCAGAGAGCAGAGTTTGGAGAATGGGTTGCAGAAGAATATTATGTAGAGCAGAGTTTGGAGACTGCGGTGCAGAAGGATTGTTAAAGAGAGCAGAGGTTGGTGACTGGGTTGCAGTAGGATTATTGCAGAGAGCAGAGGTTGGAGACTTGGGTGAAAAAGGACGGTTGCAGAGAGCAGATGTTTCAGACTGGGATGCAGAAGGACTGTTACACAGGGCAGAGGTTGAAGACTGGAGTGAGAAAGGACTGTTGCAGAGAGCAGAGTTTGGAGACTGGGGTGCAGAAGGTCTGTAATAGAAAGCAGATGTTGGAGACTGATATACAAAAGGACTGTTACAGAGAGCAGAGTTTGGAAACTGGGGTGCAGAAGGACTCTTACAGAAAGAAGAGGTTGGAGAATGAAATGCAGAAGAACTGTTTCAGAGAGTAGTTGTTTAAGACTGGGATGCAGAAGGACTGTTGCAGAGAGCAGAAGTTGGAGACTGGGTTGCAGAAGGATTGTTGCATGGAGCAGATGTTGGAGACTGGGGTGAAGAAGGACTTTAACAGATCAGAGTTTGGAGATTGGGGTGCAGAAGGATCTTAGAGAGAGCAGAGGTTGGAGAGTGGGGTGCAGACGAACTGTTGCACAGAGCAGAGTTTGGAGACTGGGGTGCAGAAGGACCATTGTAGAAAGCAGAGGTTGGAGACTGGGTTTCAGAAGGATCTTACAGAGAGCAGAGTTAGGAAACTGAGGTGCAGAAGGACTGTTGCAGAGACCAGAGGTTGAAGATTGGGGCGCAGAAGGACTGTTGCAGAGAACAGAGGTTAAAGTCTGAGGTGCAGAGGGACTGTTACAGAGGGCAGAGTTCGGAGACTTGGGTGAAGAATGACTTATACATAATGCAGAGTTTGGAAACTCGGGTGCAGAAGGACCGATACAGAGAGCAGAGTTTGGCGACTGCAGTACAAAAGGACTGTTACAGAGAGCAGAGGTTGAAGATTGGGGTGCAGAAGGCCTGTTACGCAGAGGAGAGTTGGGAGAAGGGGAGCAGAAGGACTGTTACATAGAATAGAGTTTGGACACTGCGTTGCAGAAGGATCTTACAGAGAGCAGATGTTGGAGACTGAGGTGCAGAAGGACTTTTACAGAGAATAGAGGTTGGAGACTGAGGCACAGAAGGATTGTTACAGAGAGCAGAGTTTGGAGACTGGAGTGCAGAAGTACTCTTGCAGATAGCAGAGGTTGGAGACTGGGGTGTAGAGGACTGTTGCAGGGACAAGAATTTGGAGACTAAGGTGCTGAAGGACTGTTGAAGAGAGCAGATGTAGGAGACTGAGATTCAGAAGGACTGTCACAGAGAGAAGTGGTTTGAGACTGGGGTGCAGAAGGATTGTTATAGAGAACAGACTTTGGAGACTGGGGTGCAGAAGGACTGTTACAGAGAGCAGACTTTGGAAATTGCGTTGCAGAAGGATCTTACGTAGAGCAGAGTTTGGAGACTGAGGTGCAGAAGGACTGTTACAGAGCGCATTGGTTGGAGTCTGGGGTGCAGATGGATCATTGCAGACAGCAGAGTTTCCAGATTGAGGCGCAGAAGGACTGTTGCAGAGAGCAGATGTTGGAGACTGGGATGCAGATAGATCATTGCAGAGAGAAGAGGTTGAACACTGGGGTGCAGAAGGACTGTTACACAGAGCAGAGTTTGAAGACTGGGGTGTAGAAGGACTGCTGCAGAGAGCAGAGGTTGGAAACTTGGGTGCAGAAGGACTGTTTCAGAGAGCAGAATTTGGAGACTGAGGTGCAGAAGGACTGTTACAGAGAGCAGAGTTAGGAGACTGGGGTGCAGAAGAACTGTTGCAGATAGCAGAATTTGGAAACTGGGGTGAAGAAGGACTATTGCAGGGAGCAGGTGTTGGAGACTTGGATGCAGATGGACTTTTGCAGAGAGTAGAATTTGAAGACAGAGGTGCAGTAGGACCATTACAGAGAGCAGAGTTTGGAGACTGCAATACAGGAGGACTGTTACAGAGAGCAGAGTTTCGAGACTTTGTTGCAGAAAGATCTTACATAAAGCAGAGGTTGGAGACTGAGGTTCAGAAAAAATGATACCCAGAGCAGAGTTTGGATACTGGGGTCCAAAATGACTGTTGCTCAGACCAGAAGTTGGAGACTTTCGTGCATAAGGACCGTTGCAGAGAGCAGAGGTTCGAGACTGGGGTTCAGAAGGACTGTTACAGAGAGCAGAGGTTAGAGACTGAGTTGCAGAAAGACTGTTACAGAAAGCAGAGTTTAGAGACTGTGGTGCACAAGGATTTTTGCAGATATCAAAGTTTTCAGACTGATGTACAGAAGGACTGTTGCAGAGAGCAGATGTTGGAGACTGGGGTGCAGAAGGTTCGTTGCAGAGAGCAGAGGCTAGAGACTGGGGTGCAGAAAGACCATGGCAGAGATCAGAGTTTGGGAACTGAGGTGCAGAAGGATTGTTAAAGAGAACATAATTTTGATACTGGGGTGCAGAAGAACTGTTTCAGAGAGCAGAAGTTGGAAACTGGGGTTTAGAAATACTGTGGCAGAGAGCAGAGTTTGGAGACAGGGGTGCAGAAGGACTGTTACAGAGAGCAGAGTTTGGAGACAGGGTTGCATAAGGATCTAACTGAGAGCAGAGGTTGGAGACTGAGGTGGAACAAGAGTGTTACAGAGAGCAGAGTTTGTAGACTGGGGTGCAGAAGAATCGTTGCAGGGAGCAGATGTTGGAGACTGGGGTAAAGAAGGACTTTAACAGAGATCAGAGTTTGGAGATTGGGGTACAGAAGGATGTTACAGACAGCAGGGGTTGGAGAGTGGCATGGAGTCAAACTGTTGCACAGAGCAGAGGTTGGAGACTGGGGTGCAGAAGGACTGTTACAGAGAGCAGAGGTTGGAGACTGGGTGGCAGAAGGATCTTACATTGAGCAGAGGTTGGAGTCTGAGGTGCAGAAGAAATGTTGCTGAGAGCAATGGATGGAGACTGGGGTGCAGAAAGATTTTTGCAGGGAGCAGAGGTTGGAGACTGACATGCTGAAGGACTCTTGCAGACAACAGTGGTTGGAGAATGGGGTGCAGAAGGACAGTTGCAGAGAGCAGAGTTTGGAGACTGAGTTGCAGAAGGACTGCTACAGAAAGCAGAGTTTAGAGACTGTGGTGCACAAGGATTTTTGCAGAGATCAGAGTTTTCAGACTGATGAACAAAAAGACTGTTGCAGAGAGCAGATGTTGGAGACTGGGGTGCAGAAGGATCGTTGCAGAAAGCAGAGGCTAGAGACTGGGGTGCAGTACGACCATGGCAGAGGTCAGAGTTTGGGAACTGAGGTGCAGAAGGATTGTTACAGAGAACAGAATTTGGATACTGGGGTGCAGAAGGACTGTTTCAGAGAGCAGAGGTTGGAAACTGGGGTTTAGAAATACTGTGGCAGACAGCAGAGTTTAGAGACTGGGGTGCAGAAGGACTGTTACAGAGAGAAGAGTTTGGAGACAGGGTTGCAGTAAGATCTTACTGAGAGCAGAGGTTGGAGACTGGGGTTCAGAAGGACTGTTACAGAGAACATAGTTTGGAGACTGGGGTGCAGATGGACCGTTGCAGAGTGAAGAGTTCAGAGACTGCCATAAAGGAAAACTGTTACAGAGAGTAGAGGTTGGAGAATAGTTTATAGAAGAACTGTTTCAGAGTGCAGATGTTGGAGACTGGTTTTCAGAAGAACTGTTGCTGAGAGCAGAGTTTGGAAACTGGGGTGCAGAAGAACTGTCGCAGAGAGTAGAGGTTGGAGACTGAGGTGCAGAAAAATGTTACAGAGAGCAAAGTTTGAAGACTGGAGTGCAGATTTACTGATACAGAAAGCAGAGGTTGAGACTGGGGTGCAGAAGAACCGTTACAGAGAGCAGAGGTTGGAGACTGTAGTACAGAAGGACTGTTGCAGAGAGAAGAGGTTAGAGAATGGGGTGCAGAAGAACTGTTACAGAGAGCAGAGTTTAGAGAATGGGGTACAGAAGTAAGGTTGCAGAGTTCAGAGGTTGGAGACAAAGGTGCAGAAGGACTGTTACAGAAAGCAGAGGTCGGAATCCGTGGTTCAGAAGGACTTATACAGAAAGCAGAGGTTTGAGACTTGGGTGCATAAGGACTGTTAGAGAGATCAGAGGTTGGAGACTGCGGTACAGAAAGACTGTTACAGAGAGCAGAGGTTTGAGACTGGAAAGTAGAAGGACTGCTGCAGAGAACAGATGTTGTAGACTGGGTGGCAGCAGGACCATTGAGGAAAGCAGAGGTTGTAGACTGGGTTGGAGAAGAATGTTACAGAGAGCAGAGTTTGGAAACTGGGGTGCAGAAGGACCTTACAAATAACAGAGGTTGAAGACTGGGGTGCAGAAAGAGTGTTAAGGAGAGGAGACGTTGGAGACTGGGGTGCAGGATTACTGTTGCAGAGAGCAGATGTTGGAGACTGGGGTGCATAAGGATCGTTGCAGAGAGCCGAGGTTGGAGACAGGGGTGCAGAAGGACGGTTGCAGAGAGCAGATGTTGGAGACTGAGGTGCAGAAAAACAGTTACAGAGAGCAGAGGTGGATTCTGAGGTGCAGAAGGATCGTTGAAGAGAGCAGAAGTTGGAGACTGAGTTGCAGAAGAATTGTTGAAGAGAGATGAGGTGTAGACTGGGCTGCAGAAGGATCGTTACACAGAGAAGAGGTGGGACCGCGGTGCAGAAGGACTGATACAGAGTGTACAGTTTGGAGACTGGTGTGCAGAAGGAATGTTGCAGAAAGAAGAGTTTGGAGACTGGGGTGCAGAAGAACTGTTTCAGAGACCAGAGGTTGGAGACTGAGATGCAGAAGGATTGTAACACAGAGCAAACATTGGAAACATGGGTGAAGAATTATGATACAGAAAGCAGAGGTGTGAGACTGGGGTGCAGAAGGACCGTTAAAGACAGCAGAGGTTTCAGACTGGCGTGCAGAAGGACTGTTTCAGAGAGCAGAGTTTGGAGACTGGGGTGCATAAGGCCTGCTAGAGAGAGCAGAGGTTGGAGACTGGGTTGCAGAAGGACTGTTATAGAGAGCAGAGTTTTGAGGCTGAGTTGAAGCAGGACTGTTACAGAGAGCAGAGTTTGGTGACTGAGGTGCAGAAGGACTGTTACAGAAAGCAGAGGTTTTAAATTGGGGTACAGAGGGACCGTTACAGAGAGCAGAGGTTGGAGACTGCGGTATAGAAAGACTGTAACAGAGAGCAGAGGTTTGAGAATACGGTGCAGAAGGACTGTTACAGAGAGCAGAGGTTGGAGACTGGGGTGCAGAAGGACTGTTATAGAAAGCAAAGTTAGGAGACTGGGTGGCACATGGATCTTACAGAGCAGAGTTTGGAGACTGAGGTGCAGGAGGACTGTTACATAGAGCAATGGTCGGAGACTGGAGTTCAGATGGATCGTGTAGAGAGAAGAGGTTTCAGACTGAGGTGTAGATCGACTGTTACTGAGAGCAGAGGTTGGAGACTGAGGTGCAGAAGGACTGTTACAGGGAGCAAATTTTGGAGACTGTGTTGCACAAGGATCTTACATAGAGCAGAATTTGGAGACTGAGGTGCATTAGAACTGTTACAGAGAGCAGATGTTGAAGTCTGGGGTGCAAAAGGATTGTTGAAGAAAGCAAAATTTTCAGACTGAGGTGCAGAAGGACTTTTGCAGAGAGCAGATTTTGGAGACTGGGGTGCACAAGATTCAATGCAGAGAGAAGAAGCTGGAGACTGCAGTACAGAAGGACTGTTGCAGAGAGCAGTGGTTGAAAAATAGGGTACAAAATTACTTTTTCAGAGAGCAGATGTTATATACTGTTTTTCAGAAGGACTGTTGCAGAGAGCAGAAGTTGGAGAATGGGTTGCAGAAGGACTTTTGCAGAGAGCAGAGGTTGGAGACTGAGGTTAAGATGGACGGACAAAGAAAGCAGAGGTTGGAGACTGGCGTGCAAAAGGACCTTTACAGAGAGCAGAGTTTGGAGACTGTGGTACAGAAGGACTGTTACAGAGAACAGAGTTTGGAGACTGGGGGCATAAGGAGTGTTCCAGAGTACAGAGGTTGGAGACTGGGGTGCAGCAGGACCGTTGCTGAAAGCAGAGGTTGGAGACTGGCATGGAGAAGAAATATTACAGAGAGCAGAGTTTGAAAACTGGGGTCAGAAGAATATTTCAGAGAGCAGATGTTGGAGACTGGGGTGCAGAAGGACTCTTGCAGAGAGCAGAGGTTGAAGACTGAGGTGGAGAAGGACTGTTACACAGAACAGTGTTTGAAGACTGGGGTGCAGAAGGACTGTTACAGAGAGAAGAGGGTGGCGACTGGGGTGCACAAGGAGTGTTGCAAAGAACAGAGGTTGGAGACTGAGGTGCAGAAGGACTGTTACAGAGAGCAGAGTTTTTAGACAAGGTTGCAGAAGGATCTTATAGAGAGCAGAGATTGTAGACCGAGGTGCAGCAGGACTGTTACAGAGAGCAGATGTTGGAGACGGGTGCAGAAGGATTGTTATAGCGAACAGACTTTAGAAACTTGGGTGCAGAAGGCCTGTTACGAAGAGGAAAGTTGGGAGAAGGCATGCAGAAGTACTGTTGCAGAGAGCAGAGGTTGGAGACTGGGATGCAGAAGGACTCTTACAGAGAGCAGAGGTAGAAGCCTGGGGTGCAGAACGATGGATACAGAAAGTAGAGTTTGGAGACTGGGATGCAGAAGGACTGTTATAGAGTAATGAGGTTGGAGACTGCGGAATAGAAAGACTGTTAAAGAGAGCAGAGGTTGGAGACAGGTGTGCAGAAAAATATTACAGAGAGCAGAGGTTGGAGACTGCGGTGCAATAGGACTGTTGCAGAGAGAAGAGGTTGGAGACTGAGGTGCAGGAGGCCTGTTACAGAGAGCAGAGTGTAGAGACTGGGGTGCAGATGGCCTGTAACATAGAGCAGAGTTTGGAGACTGGGTGGCAGAAGGATCTTACAGAGAGCAGAGGTTGTTGACTGAGGTGCCGAAGGACTGTTACAGAGAGCAGAGGTTGGAGACTGGGTTACAGAAAGATCGTTGCAGAGAGCAGAGTTTTCAAAATGATGTTTAGAAGGACTGTTGAAGAGATCAGAGTTTGGAGACTTGGGTGCAAAAGGATCATTACAGAGAGCAGAGGGTGGAGACTGGGGGTGCCAAAAGACTGTTTCAGAGAGCAGATGTTGGTGCCTTGGGTTAAGAAGGACTGTTACAGAGAGAAGAGTTTGGTGACTGAGGTTCAGATGGACCGTTGCAGAGGGCAGAGGTTGGAGACTGAGGTGTAGAAGGACTGTTATAGAGAGCAGAGTTTGGAGACTCGGGAGAAGAAGGACTGATACAGAGAGCAGAGTTTGGATACTGCGGTACAGCAGGACTGTTACAGAGAGCAGAGTTTTCAGACTGCGGTGCAGAAGGACTGTTTCAGAAAACAGAGGTTGGAGACTGGTGTGCAGAGGGACTGTTACAAAGAGCAGATTTTTGAGACTGCTGTTCACAATTACTGTTACATAGAGTAGAGGTTGAAAACTGGGGTGCAGAAGGATCTTACAGAGAGTAGAGTTTGGAGACTAGGGTGCAGAAGGACTGTTGCAGAGAGCAGAGGTTGGAGACAGGGTTGTAGAATGATCATTGCAGAGAGAAGAGTTTTGAGACTGGGATTCAGAAAGCCTGTTAAACAGACCAGAGTTTGAAGAATGGGGTGCAGAAAGACTGTTATAGAGAGCAGAGTTAGTAGACTGGGTGGCAGAAGGATATTCCAGAGAGCAGAGTTTGGAGACTGAGGTGCAGAAGGACTGTTACAGAGAGCAGTGGTTGAAGACTGGCTTCAGAAGGATCGTGCAGAGAGCAGAGGTTCAGACTGATATGCAGAAGGACTGTTACAGAGAGCAGAGGTTGGAGACTGAGGTGCAGAAGGAGTGTTACAGGGAGCAGATTTTAAAGACTGTGTTGCAGAAGGATCTTACATAGAGCAGAGTTTGGATATTGAGGTTCAAAGGATTGTTGCAGAGGGCAGATTTTTCAGACTAAGATGCAGAAGGACTGTTGCAGAGAGCAGATGTTGTGGACTGGGGTGCAGAAGGACCGCTACAGAGAGCAGAGGTTGGAAACTGGCTTGAAGAAGGCCTGTTACAGAGAGCAGAGTTTTGAGACTGTTTTGCAGAAGGACTGTTACAGAGAGCAGAGTTTTGAGTCTGGGTTTCAAAAGGTTCTTACAGAGAGCAGAGGTTGGAGACTGAGGTGCAGTAGAACTGTTGCAGAGAGCAGAGTTTAGAGAATAGGTTACAGAAAGACTGTTGCAGAGAGTAGATGTTGGAGACTGTTGTTCAGAATGACTGTTTCAAAGAGCAGAGGTTGGAGAATGGGGTGCAGAAGGACTTTTGCAAAGAGCAGAGTTTGGAGACTGAGGTGCAGAAAGACTGTTACAGAGAGCAGAGGTTGGAGACTGTTGTGAAGAAGGACTGATAAAGAAATCAGAGGTTGGAGACTGGGGTGCAAAATGACCTTTACAAAGAGCAGAGTTATGAGACTTCGGTACAGAAGGACTGTTCCAGAGACCAGAGTTTGGATATTGGAGAGCAGAAGGACTGTTGCAAAGGACAGAGGTTGGAGACTGGGTGCAGCTGGACTGTTGCAGAAAGCAGAGGTTGGAGACTAGGGTTCAGAAGTAATTTTACAGAGAGCAGAGTTTGGAAACTGGGGTGCAGAAGGATCTTATAGAAAGCAGAGGTTGGAGATTGATATGCAGTAGGATTCTCACAGAGAGCAGAGTTTGGAGACTGGGGTTCAGAAGTACTGTTGAAGAGATCAGATGTTGGTAACTAGGGTGCAGATGGACTGTTGCAGAGAGCAGAGGTTGGAGACTGGGGTGATGAAGGACTGTTGCAGAGAGCAGAGTTTGGAGACTGAGGTTCAGAAGGATTGTAACATAGAGAAGAGGTTTGAGACTGTGCTGCCGAAGGACTGTTACAGAGATCAGAGTTTAGAGACTGGGTTCCTGAAGAATCTTACAGTGAGCAGAGGTTAGAGACTGAGGTTCAGGTGGACTGTTACAGAGAGCAGTGGTTGGAGACTGGGTTGCAGAAGGATCTTGGAGAGCAGAGGTTTCAGACTGAGGTGCAGAAACACTGTTACAGAGAGCAGAGGTTGGAGGCTGAGGTGTAGAAGGACTGTTACAGAGAGCAGAGTTAGGAGACTGAGGTTCCGAAGGACTGTTACAGAAAGCAGAGGTTGGAAATTGGGGTGCAGAAGGACCGTTACAGAGAGCAAAGTTTGTAGACTGCGGTGTAGAAGGACTGTTACAGAGAGCAGAGATTGGAGACTTGGGTCCAGAAGGACTGTTACAGAGAGCACAGGTTGCAGACTGAGGTGCAGAAGGATCTTGGAGAGCAGAGGATTCAGACTGAGGTTCAGAAGGACTGTTTCAGAGATCAGAGGTTGGAGACTGAGGTGTAGAAGGACTGTTACAGAGAGCAGAGGTTAAAGACTGGGGTTCAGAAGGACTGATACAGAAAGCAGAGTTTGGAGACTGGGGTGCAGAAGAACCTTTACAGAGAGCAGAGGTTGGAGACTGCGTTACTTAAGGACTGTTACAGAGAGCAGATATTAGAGACTGGGGAGCAGAAAGACTGTTTCAGAGGACAGAAGATGGAGACTGGTGTGCCCCAGGACACTTTCAGGAAGCAGAGGTTGGAGCCTGGAGTGGAGAAGGAATGTTAGAGCGAGCAGAGTTTGGAAACTGGAGTGCAGAAAGATCTTACAGAGATCAGAGGTTGGAGACTGTGTTGAAGAAGGACTGTTGCAGAGATCAGACATTGGAGATTGGGGTCCAGATTGATTCTTGCATAGAGGAGAGTTTGGAGACTGTGCTTCAGAAGGATTGTTGCAGAGAGCAGAGGTTGAAGACTGGGATGCAGATGATTCTTACAGAGAGCAGAGGTTGGAGACTGTGGTGCAAAAGGACTGTTGCAGAGAGCAGAGGTTGGCGACTGGTGTTGAGAAGAATCGTTGCAGAGAGAAGAGGTTGGAGACTGGGGTGCAGAAGGCCTGTTATAGTGAGCCGAGGTTGGAGACTGGGTTTCAGAGGTACTGTTACAGAGATCAGAGGTAGGAGACTGTTGTGCAGAAGGACTGAGACAGAGTGCAGAGTTTAAAAACTTGGTTGCAGAAGAATCTTACAGAGAGCAGAAGTTAAAGACTGAGGTGCAGGAAGACTGTTACAGAGAGTAGTGATTTGAGACTGCGGTGCAGAAAGATCGTGCAGAGACCAGAAGTTTCATACTGAGATGCAGAAGGACTGTTACAGAGAGCAGAGGTTGGATACTGAGGTGCAGAAAGACTGTTACAGAGAGCAGAGGTTGGAGACTGAGGTGCCGAAGGACTGCTACAGAGCAAAGGTTGTGAATTGGGGTGCAGAAAAACCAATACCGAGAGCAGAGTTTGGAAACTGCGGTATAGAAGGACTGTAACAGAGAGCAGATTTTTGAGACTGAGGTGCAGAAGGACTGTTACAGAGAGCAGAGCTTGGAGACTGAGCTGTAGAAGGACTGTTACAGAGAGCAGTGTTAGGAGACTGGGGTGCAGAAGGACTGTTGCAGACAGCAGAGTTTTCAGACTCAGGTGAAGAAGACTGTTGCTGAGAGCAGAGGTTGGAGACTGGGAATTAGAAGGACTGTTATAGAGTGCAGAGTTTGGAGACTGAGGTGAAGAAGGACTGTTACAGAAAGAAGAGGTTGGAAATTTGGGTGTAGAAGGACCGTTACAGAGAGAAGTGTTTGGAGTCTGCGGTACAGAATGTCTGTTACATAGAGCAGATCTCGGAGACTGGGGAGCAGAAGGACTGTTGCAGAGGACAGAGGTTGGGGACTGTGGTGGAGAAGGAATGTTACAGAGAGCAGAGTTTGGAAACTGGGGTGCAGAAGGATCTTACACCTAGCAGAGGTTGGAGACTTTGGTGCACACGGACTGTTGCAGAGAACAGACGTTGGAGACTGGGGTCCAGAGAGCAGAGTTTGGAGACTTGGGTGCAGAAGGACTGTTGCAGAGAGCAGATGTTAGAGACTGGGCTGTAGAAGGACTGTTTCAGAGAGCAGATTTTAGAGACTGGGGTGCAGATGGACTGTTACAGAGAGCAGAGGTTGGAGACTGAGTTGCAGAAGGACAAATACACAGAGCAGAGTTTGGAGACTGGTGTTCAGTAGGACTGTTACAGAGAGCAGAGTTTCGAAACTGAGGTGCAAAAGGATTGTTACAGAAAGCGGAGGTTGGAAATTGGGGTGTAGAAAGACCGTTACATAGAGAAGAGTTTGGAGACTTCGGTACAGTATGACTGTTACAGAGAACAGATCTCAGAGACTGGAGAGCAGAAGGACTGTTGCAGAGAACAGAGGTTAGAGACTGCGGTGCAGAAGAAATGTTACACAGAGAAGAGTTTGAAAGCTGGAGTGCAGAAGTATCATACACATAGCAGAGGTTGGAGACTATGGTGCACAAGTATTGTTGCAGAGAACAGACGTTGGAGACTGGGGTCCAGAAATATCGTTGCAGAGAGCAGAGTTTGGAGACTGGGGTGCAGAAAAACTGTTGCAGAGAGCAGATGTTGATGACTGGGGTGCAGAAGAACTGTTGCAGAGAGCATATTTTAGAGGCTGGGGTACTGATGGACTGTTAGAGAGAGCAGAGTTTGGAGACTGAGGTGCAGAAGGACAGATACAGAAAGCAGAATTTGGAAACTGTTATGCAGAAGGACTGTTACAGAGAGCAGAGGATGGAGACTGGGGTTTAGATGGATCTTACAGAGAGCAGAGTTTGGAGACTGGGGTGCAAAAGGACTGTTGAAGAGAGCATATGTTGGACACTGGGGTGGAGAAGAATCGTTGCAGAGAGAAGAGGTTGGAGACTGGGGTGCAGAAGGATCGTGGAGAGCAGAGGTTTCAGAGTCAGGTGCAGAAGTACTGTTACAGAGAGCAGAGGTTGGAGACTGAGTTATCGAATGACTGTTACGAAGAGCAGAGTTTGGAGACTTAGGTGCCGAAGGACTGTTACAGAAAGCAGAGGTTGGAAATTGGGGTGCAGAAGGACTGTTACAGAGACCAGAGTTTGGAGACTGTGGTATAGAAGGACTGTTAAAGAGAGCAGAGGTGGGTCACTTGGGTGCAGAAGGACTGTTACAGAAAGCACAGGTTGGAGACTGAGGTACAGAAGGATAGATACAGAGAGCAGAGGTTGGAGACTGTGGTTTAGAAGGTCTGATACAGAAAGCAGTATTTGGAGACTGGGTTGCTGAAGGATCTTACAGAGAGCAGAGTTTGGTGACTGCAGTACAGTAGGACTGTTACAGAGAGCAGATATTGGAGACTGGGGTTCAGAAGGATCATGCAGAGACCAGAGTTTTCAGACTGAGGTTCAAAAAAACTGTTACAGAGAGCAGAGGTTGGAGACTGAGGTGTAGAAAGACTTTTACAGAGAGCAGAGTTTGGAGACTCAAGTGCAGAAGGATTGTTACAGGAAGCAAAGTTTGGAAATTGGGGTGCAGAAGGACCGTTACAGAGAGCAGAGTTTGGAGACTGCCGTATAGGACTGTTACCGAGAGCAGAGGTTAGAGACTGGGGTACAGAACGAGTCTTATATAGAGCACAGGTTGGAGACTGAGGTTCAGAAGGATCGATAGAGAACAGAAGTTGAAGACTGGGGTTCAGACAGACTGATACAGAAAGCAGAGTTTGGAGACTGGGGTGTAGAAGGACTGTTATGGAGAGAAGAGTTTGGAGACTGCGGCACTAAAGGACTGTTACAGAGCTCAGATCTCAGAGACTGGGGAGCAGAAGGACTGTTGCAAAGGACAGAGGTTTGAGACTCGGGTAGAAGAGAAATGTTACAGAGAACAGAGTTTGGAGACTGGTTTTCAGAAGGATCTTACACAGAGAAAAGGATGGAGACTGAAGTGCAGAAGGACTGTTAATGAGAGTAGAGTTTGGAGACTGAGGTGCAGAAGTACCCTTGCAGAGAACAGAGTTTGCAGACTGAGGTGCAGAAGAAATGCTACAGAGAGCAGAGTTTGGAGACTGGGGTGCAGAAGAACTGTTGTAGAGAGCAGAGGTTGGAGACTGGGGTGCAGAAGGACTGTTACAGAGAGCAGAGTTTGGAGACTGAGATGCAGGAGTGTTATTGAGATAACAGGTTAGAGACTGGGGTGCAGAAGGACTGATAGAGAAAGCAGAGGACTGTTGCAAAGAGTAGACTTTGGATACTGGGGTTAAGAAGGATCATTGCAGAGAGCAGAGTTCTGAGACTGGTGTGCAGAAAGACTGGTAGAGAGAGTAGAGTTTGGAGACTGGGTTTTAGAAGAATGCTACAGAGAGCAGAGGTTGGAGAGTGAAGTGCAGAAGGACTGTTCAAGAGAGTAGAGTTTGAAGACTGAGGAGCAGAAGAAATGCTACAGAGAGAAAAGTTTGGAGACTGTGGTGCAGAAGAACTGTTGCCGAGAGCAGAGGTTGGAGACTGGGTTGCAGAAGGACTGTTGCAGAGAGCAGAGTTTGGAGACTGTGGTGCAGAAGGACTGTTGCAGAGAGCAGAGCTTGGAGACTGGGGTGAAGAAAGACCGTTATGGAGAGCAGAGTTTGGAGACTACAGTACAGAAGGACTGTTAAAGAGAGCAGATGTTGGAGACTGGGCAGCAGAAGGACTGTTGCAGAGAGCAGAGGATGGAGACTGGGGACCAGAAGGATTGTTGCAGAGAGCAGAGGCTGGAGACTGGGGTGCAGAAGGACTTTTGCAGAGAGCAGAGGTTGGAGACTGGGGTGCAGAATGACTGTTAGAGAGAGCAGAGGTTGAAGACTGAGGTGCAGAAAAACTCTGAAAGCAGAGTTTGGAGACTGGGCTGCAGAAGGACTGTTTCAGTGAGCAGAGTTTGGAGACTGGGGTTCAGATGGATCTTACAGAGAGCAGAGGTTGAAGACTGGGGTGCCAATGGACTGTTGCAGAGAGCAGAGTTTGGAGACTGAGGTGTAGAAGGAACGTTTCAGAGTACAGAGCTTGGAGACTGAGGTGCAGAAGAATTTTTATAGAGAGCAGAGGTTGGAGACTGGGGTTCAGAAGGACTGTTACAGAGAGTAGATGTTTGAGACTGAGGTGCAGATGGAACGTTTCAGAGTACATAGCTTGGAGACTGAGGTGCAGAAGAATTTTTATAGAGAGCAGAGTTTGGAGACTGGGATGCATAAGGACAGTTGCAGAGAGCAAAGGTTGGAAACTAAGGTGCAGAAGGACCTTTGTAGAGAGTAGACTTTTGAGACTGGGGTGCAGAAGGACTGTTGCAGATAGCAGAGGTTAGAGACTGAGGTGCAGAAGGAGTCTTACAGAGAGCAGAAGTTGGAGACTGGGGTGCAGAAGGACTGATACAGAAAGCAGAGATTTGAGTCTTGGGTACAGAAAGACCGTTACAGAGAGCAGAGTTTGGGTACTGCAGTACAGGAGGACTGTTACAGAGAGCAGAGGTTGGAGACTGGGGTGCAGACGGACTGTAGCAGGGAGCAGATGTTGTTAACTAGGGTGCAGAAGGACTGTTGCAGAGAGCAGAGTTTTCAGACTGGGGTACAGAAGGTCTGTTGTGGAGAGCAGATTTGGAGACTGGCGTGCAGAAGGATTGTAACAGCGAGCAGAGGTTCGAAACAGGGGTGCAGAAAGATCTTACAGAGATTAGTATTGGAGACTGAGGTGCAGAAGGACTGTGTTAGAGATCAGAGGTTGGAGACTGGGGTGAAGTAGGATCATTGCAATGTTTAGAGAGTGGGGTGAAGAAGGATCGTTGCAGAGAGCAGAGGTTGGAGACTGATGTTCAGAAGGCCTGCTATAGAGAGCAGAGTTTTGAGACTAGTGTGCAGAAGGTCTGTTACACAGAGGAAAGTTTGGAGACTGGGGGGCAGAAGGACTGTTACAGAGAGCAGAGTTTGGAGACTAGGTTGCTGAAGGCACTTACAGAGAGCAGAGGTTTGAGCCTGAGGTGCAGGTGGACTGTTACAGAGAGCAGTGGTTGGAGACTGCGGTTCAGAAGAACTGTTGCAGAGAGCAGAGGTTGGAGACTGGAATGCAGAAGGACTGTTGCACAGAGCCGATTTTGGAGACTGAGGTGCAGAAAGACTGTTACAGATAGCAGAGTTTGGAGACTGGGGTGCTGAAGGAGTAGTACAGAGAGCAGAGTTTGGAGACTGTGTTGCAATAGGACTGTTGCAGAGAGCCAACTTTGGAGACTGGGGTTCAGATGGATTTTAAAGAGAGCAGAATTTGGAGACTGAGGTGCAGAAGGACTGTTGCAGAGATCAGAGGTTGGAGACATGGGTTAAGAAAGATCATTGGAGAGAGCAGATTTTGAAGAGTGGGGTGCTGAAGGCCTGCTACAGAGAGCAGAGATTTGGGACTGAGGTGCAGAAAGACTGTTACAGAAAGCAGAGGTTGGAAATTGGGGTGTAGAAGGACCGTTACAGAGACCAGAGTTTGGAGACTGCTGTATAGAAAAACTGTTACAGAGAGCAGAGGTTTGAGACTGTGGTGCAGAAGGACTGTTACACAGAGCGGAGTTTGGAGACTGGGGTGCAGAAGGATTATTGCAGAGTACAGAATTTTTAGATTGAGGTGCAGAACGACTGTTGCAGAGAGCAATGTTGGAGACTTGGGTGCAGAAGTACTGTTTCAGAGAGCAGACGTTGGAGACTGGGGTGAAGAAGGATAGTTTTAGAGAGCAGACGTTTGAGACTGGGGTGGGAAAGGACTGTTACAGAGAACAGAGGTTGGAGACGGGGTTTGAGAAGGCCTCTTAAAGAAGAGTTTGGAGAAAGGGTGCAGAAGGACTGTTACAGAGGGAAGAGTTTGGAGACTGGATTGCAGAATGATCTTACACAGAGCAGAGATTGGAGACTGAGGTGCAGAACGACTGTTACAGAGAGTAGAGGTTGGAGACTGAGGTACAGAAGGATTGTTAAAGAGAGCATATGTTGGAGACTGGGGTACATAAGGACTGTTTCAGATAGCAGAGGTTGGAGACTAGGGTGTAAAAGGACTGTTGGAGAGATCAGAGTTTGGAGACTGGGTGCAGAAAGAATGTTGCAGAGAGCAGAGTTTGGAGACTGAGATGCAGGAGTGTTATTGAGATCACAGGTTAGAGACTGGGGTGCAGAAGGACTGATAGAGAAAGCAGAGGTTGGAGACTGTGGTGCAGAAGGAAAATTACAGAGAGCAGACTTTGGAGACTGCAGTACAGGAGGCCTGTTACGAAGAGCAGAGGTTGGAGACTGCGGTTATGAAGGACTGTTTCAGAGTGCAGATGGTGGAGACTGGGGTGAAGAAGAACTGTTGCAGAGAGAAGAGGTTGGAGACTGGGGTGCAGAAGAACTGTTGCAGAGAGCAGAGGTTGGAGACTGAGGTGCAGAAGGAATGTTACAGAGTGCAGAGGTTGGAGAATGGGGTGCAGAAGTACTGATACAGAGAGCAGAGTTTGTAGATTGTGGTGCAGAAGGACCGTTAGAGAGAGCAGAGTTTGGAGACTGCAGTACAGAAAGACTGTTACAGTGAGGATATGTTGGAGACTAGGGTAGAGAAGGACTGTTCCAGAGAGCGGATGTTGGAAACAGTGGTTCAGATTGACTGTTGCAGAGACCAGAGGTTAGAGAATGGGGTGTAGAAGGACTGTTGCAGAGAGCAGAGGTTGGAGACTGAGGTGTAGAAGGACTGTTACAGAGAGCAGAGTTTGGAGACTAGGGTGGAGAAGGATCTTACAGAGAGCAGAGGTTGGATACAGGGGTGCAGAAGTACTTTTGCAGAGAGCAGAGGTTGAAGACTGAGGTGCAGAAGGACTGTTATAGAGAAGAGGTTGGAGATGGGGAGAAGAAAGATTGTTACAGAGAACAGAGTTTGGAGACTCAGGTGCAGCAGTACCGTTGCAGAAAGCAGAGGTTGGAGACAGTGGTGAAGAAGGAATGTTACTGGGAGCAGAGTTTTGAAACTGTGGTGCAGAAGGATATTACAGAGAGCAGGTTGGAGACAGGTATTCAGAAGTACTGTTGCATAGAGCAGATGTTGGAGACTGGGGTGCAGAAGGATCGTTGCAGAGAGCAGAGGTTGGAGACTGAGGTGCAGAAGGATCGTTGCAGACAGCAGAAGTTAGAGACTGGGGAGCAGAAGGACTGTTACAGTGAGAAGAGTTTGGAGACTGAGGTGTAGAAGAATCGTTGCTGAGAGCATAGGTTGGAGACTGAGGTGCAAAAGGACTGTTACAGAGAGTAGAGGTTGGAGATTGTGGTGCAAAAGGCCTGTTACAGAGAGCAGAGGTTCAAGACCAGGTTGCAGAAGAACTGTTACAGAGAGCAGAGTTTTTAGACAAGGTTGCACAAGGACCTTACAAAGAGCAGAGTTTGTAGACCAAGGTGCAGCAGGACTGTTAGAGAGAGCAGATGTTGGAGACTAGGGTGCAGAAGGATCGTTGCAGAGAATAGATTTTTCACACTGAGGTTAAGAAGGAATTTTGCAGAGAGCAGATGTTGAAGACTGGCTTGGAGAAGGACGGTTGTAGAGAGCAGAGTTTGTAGACTGAGGTGCAGAAGCACTGTTACAGAGAGAAGAGGTTGGAGAATGGGGTACAAAAGGCCTGTTACAGAGAGCAGAGGTTGGAGACTGGGGTGCAGAAGGACTGTTACAGAAAGCAGGGTTTGGAGACAGGGTTGCAGAAGGATCTTACAGAGAGCAGAGGTTGGAGCCTGAGGTATAGCAGGACTGTTACAGAGAGCAGAGGTTGGAGACTGGGGTGCAGAAGGATTGTTGCAGAGAACAGAGTTATCAGAATGCAGTGCAGGAGGAATGTTGCAGAGAGTAGAGTTTGGAGACTGAGGTGCAGAAGGACTGTTACAGAGGGCAGAGATTAGAGACTGCCGTGCAGAAGGACCGTTACAGAGAGCAGATTTTGGAGACTGCACTATAGGAGGACTGTTACAAATAGCAGAGTTTGGAGACTGGGGTGAAAAAGGACATTTTCAGAGAGCAGAGGATGGATATTGGGGTGCAGAAGGATCGTGTAGAGAGCAGAGTATTGAGACTGGGGTGCAAAAGGAGTGTTACAGAGAACAGAGTTTGGAGAAGTGGTGCAGAAGGCCTGTTACAGAGGGCAGACTTTGGAGCCTGGTTTGCAGAATAATCTAAGAAAGAGCAAATGTTGGAGACAGAGGTGCAGAAGGACTTTTACCGAGAGTAGATGTTGGAGACTTAGGAGCAGAAAGACTGTTGTAGAGAGCAGAGTTTGGAGACTGAGGTCCAGAAGGATTGTTACAAAGATCAGAGGGTAGAGACTTGTGTGCAGAAGGACAGTTACAGACAACACAGTTGGAAACTGGGGTGAAGAAGAAATGTTACAGAGAGCAGACTTTGGAGACTGGGGTGCAGAAGAACTGTTACTGAGAGCAGAGGTTGCAGAATGGGGTGCAAAAGAACTGATACAAAAAGCAGATGTTGGAGACTGGGGTGAAGAATGGCCGTTACTGAGAGCAGTTTTGAGACTGCTGTACAGAAGGAATGTTACAGAGAGCAGAGGTTAGAGACTGAGGTGCAGAAGGAGTGTTCCAGGGAGTAGCGGTTTGAGACTTTGGTGCAGGAGGACTGTGGCAGAGAGCAGAGTTTGGAGACTGAGATGAAGAAAGACTGTTACAGAGAGCAGAGGTTGGATACTGGGATGCAGAAGAACCATTACAGAGAGCATATTTTGGAGACTGCACTACACGAGGACTGTTACAGAGAACAGAGGTTGGAGAACGGATGCAGAAGGACTGTTACAGAGTTCAGAGTTTACAGACTGGGTTGCAGAAGGATCTTACAGAGAGCAGATGTTGGAGACTGAGGAGCAGAAGCAATGTTACAGAGAGAAGGGGTTGGAGACTGAGGTGCAGAAGGACAGTTGCAGAGAGCAGACTTGGAGACTGAGGTGCATAAGGATTGATACAGAGAGCAGCGGTTGGAGACTTGGGTTCAGAAGAACTGATACACAAAGCAGAGTTTGGAGACTCGGGTGAAGAGGGACCCTTACAGAGAGCAGAGGTTTGAGACTGCAATACAGAAGGACTTTTACAGAGAGCAGATGTTGGAGACTGGGGAGGAAAAGAACTGTTTTAGAGAGCAAATGTTGGAGTCTGTGGTGAAAAAGGACTGTTGGAGAGAGCTTAGGATGGAGACTGGAATGTAGAAGTACTGTTGCAGAGAGCAGAGTTTGTAGACTGAGTTGCAGAAGGACTTTTACAGCGGGCAGAGTTTTGAGAGTGTGGTGTAAAATGACGGATACAGAAAGCAGAGGTTGGATACTGGGGTGTATAATGACCCTTACAAAGAGCAAAGCCTGGAGACTGCGGTACAGAAAGACTGTTACAGAGAGCAGAGGTTGGAGACTGGGGTGCAAAATAACTGTTGCAGAGAACAGAGATTGGAGGCTGGGGTGCAGAAGGTTCGTTGGGGCGAGCAGAGTATGAAGACTGGGGTGTAGAAGGACTGTTGCAGAGAGCAGAAGTTGAAGACTGGGGTGTTGAAGAAATTTTGCAGAAGCAGATGTTGGAAACTTTGGTGCAGAAGGACTGTTGCATAGAGCAGAGGTTGGAGACTGGGGTACAGAAGGATAGTTAAAGAGAGCAGAGGTTGGAGACTGGAGTGCAGGAAGATCGTTGCAGAGAGCAACGGTTGGAGACTGGGGTGCAGAAGGATAGTTAAAGAGAGCAGAGGTTTGAGGCAGGGTTGCAGAAAGATCGTTGCAGACAGAAGAGGTTGGAGACTGGGTCACAGAAGGATCGTTAAAGAGAGCAGAGTTTGGAGATTATGGTGAAGAATGACTTTTACAGAGAGCACAGGTTGAAGACTGGGGTGCAGTAGGACTTTCACAGAGAGCACAGGTTGGAGACTGAGGTGCAGAAAACCTGTTGCAGAGAGCAAAGTTTGGAGTCTGGGGTGCAGTTTGAGTGATGCAGAGAGCAGAGGATGGAGACTGAGGTGCAGAAGGACACTGACAGAGACCAGAGGTTGGAGACTGCTTTACAGAAGGACTGTTAGAGAGATCAGAGGTTTGAGACAGGTGTGCAGAAGGATGTGACAGACAGCAAAGTTTGGAGACTGGGTTGCAGAAAAACATTTGCAGAGAGCAGAAGTTGGAGCCTGGGGTGCAGAAGAATCGTTGAAGAAAGAAGTGTTTGGATACTGGAGTCAAAAGTCCTGTTACTGACAGCAGAGGTTGGAGATTGGGGTGCAGAAGGCCTGTTACAGAGAGCAGTGCCTGGAGACTGGGGTGCATAAGTTCAGTTACAGAGAGCAGAGATTAAAGACTGGGTTGCAAAAGGATCTTACAGAGAGCCTAGGATATAGATTGAGGTACAGAAGGACTGTTACAGAGAGCAGAGGTTGGAGATTGAGGTGTAGAAGGTTCATTGCAGTGAGCAGAGTTTTCAGACTGAAGTGCAGAAGGACTGTTACAGAGAGCAGAGATTTTAGCCTGGGGTGCAGAAGGCACGTTACAGAGAGCAGAGGTTAGAGACTGGGGTGTAGAAGGACTGTTGTAGAGAGCAGAGGTTGGATATTGGCGTCCAGAAGGACTGTTGGCAAGAGAAGAGGTTGGAGACTGGGGTAGAGAAGGACTGCTGCAGAAAGTAGAGGTTGGAGACTGAGGTGCAGAAGGACTGGTACAGAGAGCAGAGGTTGGAGACTGGGGTGCAGAAGGACTGATACAGAAAGCAGACGTTGGTGGCCTGGGTACAGAAGGATATTTGCAGAGAACTGAGTTTGAAGACTAGGGTGGAGAAGGACAGTTGCAGAGAGCAGATGTTGGAGACTGGCGTGCAGAAGGACTGTTGCATTACAGAGATTGGAGCCTGGGGTGCAGAAGGACTATTGCAGAGAGCAGAGGTTGCAGACTTAGGTGCAGAAGGACTGTTACAGAGAGCAGAGTTTGGAGAATGTGGTGCAGAATTACTGAAACAGAAAGCAGAGGTTGTAGCCTGGGGTGCAGAAGAAACCTTACAGAGAACAGAGGTTTGAGACTTCGGTACCGAAGGACTGTTACAGGTAGCAGAGGTTGGAGACTGGGGTACAGAATAAGTGTTGTAGAGAACACAGGTTGGAGACTGGGGTGCAGAAGGACCATTGCAGAAAGCAGAGGTTGGAGAATGGGTTTCAGAAGGATCTTACAGAGAGAAGAATTCGGACACTGAGGTTTAGAAGGACTGTTGCAGAGAGCAGAGGTTGGAGATTGGGACGCAGAAGGACTTTTGCAGAGAGCAGAGGTTTGAGTCTGAGGTGCAGAAAGTCTGTTACAGAGAGCAGAGTTTAGAGACCGGGGTTCAGAAAGACTGTTGCAGACAGCAGAGGTTGCAGAGTGAGGTGCAAAAGGACTGTTGTAGAGAACAGAGGTTGGAGACTCGGGTGCAGAAGGACCATTGCAGAAAGCAGAGTTTAGAGACCGGGGTGCAGAAAGACTGTTGCAGACAGAAGAGGTTGCAGAGTGAGGTGCAGAAGGACTGTTGTAGAGAACAGAGGTTGGAGACTCGGGTGCAGAAGGACCATTGCAGAAAGCAGAGGTTTGAGACAGGGTTTCAGAAGGATCTTACAGAGAGCAGAGGTTAGACACTGAGGTGCAGAAGGACTGTTGAAGAGAGAAGAAGTTGGAGTTTGGGACGCAGAAAGACTGTTGCAGAGAGAGAGGTTGGAGTCTGAAGTGCAGAAAGAAAGTTACAGAAATCAGAGGTTGGAGACTGGGGTTAAGAAAAACTGATACAGAAAGCAGAGTTTGGAGACTGGGGAGCAGAAGAAGCCTTACAGTGAGCAGAGTTTGGAGACTGCCCTACAGAAGGACTGTTAAAGAGAGCAGAGGTTGGAGACTGGGGTCGAGAGGACTGTGGAATAGAGCAGATTTTCGAGAATAGTGCAGAAGAACTGTTACAGAGAGAAGAGGTTGGAGATTTGGGTGCAAACGGCCTGTTACACAGATGAGAATTTGGAGACTGGGGTGCAGAAGGACTGTTGCAGAGAGCAAGGATGAAGACTGGGGTGCAGAAGGACTGTTGCAGAGAGCAGAAGTTTCACAGTGAGGTGCAGAGGGACTTTTACAGAGAGCAGAGCTTGGAGACTGTGTTGCAGAAGGACTGATACAGAAAGCAAAAGTTGAGGATTGGAGTGAAGAAGAACCCTTAAAGAGAATAGAGGTTAAAGACTGTGGTACAAAAGAACTGTTGTGGAGAACAGAGATAGGAGACTTCTGTGCAGAGGGACCATTGCAGAGAGCAGAATTTGGAGACTGGGGTGCAGAAGGAATGTTACAGAGAGAAGAGTTTGGACACTGGGGTGCAGAAAGATCTTACAGAGAGAAGAATTTGGAAACTGGGGTGCAGAAGGACTGTTGCAGAGAGCAGAGTTTGGAGCCTTGGGTGCAGAAGATCTGTTACAGATAGAAGAGGTTGGAGTCTTGGTTGCAAACAGCCTGTTAAACAGATCAGAGTTGGGAGACTGGGGTGCAGAAGGACTGTTACAGAAAGCAGAGTTTGGATACTGGTTTTCAGAAGGATCTTACACAGAGAAGAGATTGGAAACTGAGGTGCAGAAGGACTGTTACAGAGAGTAGATGTAGGAGACTGAGGTGCAAAAAGAGCAGAGGTAGGAGACTGGGGTGCAGAAGGACCCTAACTGAGAGCAGAGTTTGGAGACTGCGGTATAGAAGGACTGTTACGGAGAGCAGAGTTTGCAGACTAGGGTGCAGAAGGACTATTGCAAGGAATATTGGAGACTGGGATACAGAAGAAATGTTGCAGAGTGCAGAGGTTGTTGACTGAGGTGCAGAGGGTCCTTGCAGAGATACGAGGATGGAGACTGGGGTGCAGCAGGCCTGATACAGAGAGCAGAAGTTGGAGACTTGTGTGTAGAAGGATCATAGCAGAAAGCAGAGTTTGGAGACTGAGGTGCACAAGGATTCTTGAAGAGAGCAGAGGTTTGAGACTGTGGTGCAGAACGATCTTTACAGAGAGCAGAGGATGAAGACTGGGGTGCAGAAGGACAGTTACAGAGAGCACAGATGGAGACTGGGGTTCAGAAGAAATGTTAGAAAGCAGAGCTAGGATACTGGGATGCAGAAGGAATGTTGCAGAGAGCAGAAGGTGGAGACTGCGGTGCAGAAGGACTTTTGCAGAGAGCAGAGGTTGGAAACTGGGGTGCAGAAGAACTGATACAGAAAGCAGACGTTGGAGACTGGGGTGCAGAATAACTGATATGGAAAAAAGTGTTTTGAAACTGGGGTGCAGAAGGACTGTTATAGAGAGCAAAGTTTGGAAACCAGGGTGAAGAAGGATCTTACAGAGAGCAGAGGTCGGAGACTGGGGTGCAGAAGGACTGTTGCAGAGAGCAGATGTTGGAGACTGAGGTGCAGAAGGATAATTGCAGAGAGAAGAGGTTGGAGACTGTGGTGCATTAGGCCTATTACAGAGAGCAGAGTTTTGAGACTGGGGTGCAGAAGACCTGGTAGAGAGAAGAGGTTGAAGACTTGTGTGCAGAAGGATTGTTACAGATAGCACAGTTTGGAGACTGGGGTGCAGAAGGATCATTGCAGAGATCAGAGGTTTCAGACTGAGGCTTAGAAGGACTGTTACAGAGAGCAGAGGTTGGAATCTGAGTTGGAGAAGGACTATTTCAGAGATCAGTTATTGGATCCTGGGGTGATGAAGGATCGTTGCAGAGAGCACAGGTTGGAGACTGGGGTGCAGAAATCCTGTTACAGAGAGCAGAGGTTGAATACTGGGGTGCAGAAGGCGTGTTACAGAGAGCAGAGGTTGGAAACTGGGGTGCAGAAGGATTGTTACAGAGAGCAGAGGTTGAATACTGGGGTCCAGAGGACCATTACAAAGAGCACAGGTTGGAGACGGAGGTGCAGAAGAACTTTTACAGAGAGCAGAGTTTGGATACTGGGGTTTAGAAGGACTGTTACAGAGAGCAGAGTTTGGAGACTGAGGTGCAGAAGGATCGTTGCAGAGAGAAAAGGTTGGAGACTGGGGTGCAGAAAACCTGTTATAGAGAGCTGAGTTTGGAGACTGGGGTGCAGAAGACCTTGTACAGAGAGCAGAGTTTGGAGACTGGGGTGCAGAAGGATTGTTACAGATAGCACAATTTGGAGACTGGGGTGCAGAATTATCGTTGCAGAGAGCAGAGGTTTCAAACTGAGGCTTAGAAGGACTGTTACAGGGAGCAGAGGTTGAAATCTTAGGTGCAGAAGGACTGTTACAGAAAACAGAGGTTGGCAATTGGCGTGCAGTAGGACCGATATAGAGAGAAGAAGTTGGAGACTGGGGTTCAGAAAACCTGTTACAGAGAGCAGATTTTGCAGACTGGGGTGCAGAAGACCTTGTACAGAGAGCAGACGTTGGAAACTGAGATGCAGAAAGATTGTTACAGAGAGCAGAGGTTCGAGACGGGGTACAGAAGGACTATTACAGAGAGCGAAGTTTGGAGACTGAGGTGCAGAAGGACTTATACAGAGAGCAGAGATTGGATACTGAAGTGCAGAAGGACTGTTACAGAGAGCAGAATTTGGAGACTGAGGTGCAGAAGGATTGTTGCAGAGAGCAGAGGTTTCAGACTGTGATGCAGAAAGATCGTTACAGAGAGCAGAGGTTGGAGACTGGCGTGCAGAAGGACAGTTACAGAGAGCACAGATGGCGACTAGGGTGGAGAAGAAATGTTACAGAGAGCACAGATGTTACAGAAAGACAGATACAGAAAGCACAGATGGAGACTGGGGTGCAGAAAAAAATGCAGAGAGCAGAAGTTTGAGACTGGGGTGCAGAAGGTCTGTTACTGAGAGCCAAGGTTGGAGACTTAGGTACAGAAGGACTGATGCAGAGAACAGATGTTGGTGACTGGGGTGCAGAAGAACCGTTGCAGAGAGCAGAGTTTGGAGACTGAGGTGCAGAAGGCTTTTTACAGAGAGCAGAGGTTGGAGACTTGGGTGCAGAAGGACTGTTGCTGAGAGCAGAGAATGGAGAATGAGGTGAAGAAGAATCGTTGCAGAGAGAAGAGGTTTGAGACTGGGTTGCAGAAAGCCTGTTACAGAGTGCAGAGTTTGAAGAGTGAGGTGCAGATGGTCTGTTACAGAGAGCATAGTTTTGGGCCTGGGGTGCAGAAGCACTGTTACATATAGCACAGTTTTGAGACTGGGTTGCAGAAGGATCTTATAGAGAGCATTATGGAGTCTGAGGTTCAGAAGTTTTGTTACAGAGAGCAAAGTTTGGAAACTTGGGTGCAGAACGATTGGTGCAGAGAGCAGAGTTTCCAGACTGAGGTGCAGAAGAACTGTTGCACAGAGCAGATATTGGATCCTGGGGTGCTGAAGGATCATTGAAGAGAGCACAGGTTGGAGACTGGGGTGCAGAAGGCCTGATACACAGAGTTTGAAGACTGGGGTGTAAAAAGCCTGTTACAGAGAACAGAGTTTTAAGAATGGGTTGCAGCAGGATCTTACAGAGAGCAGATTTTGGAGTCTGAGGTGCAGAAGGACTTTTTTAGAAAGCATAGTTTGGCAATTGGTGTGAAGAAGGACCATTATAGAGAGAAGAGGTTGGAGACTGCAGTACAGAAAGACTGTTACAGAGAGCAGAGTTAGGAGTCTTGGGTGCAGAAGGACCTTTGCAGAGAGCAGATGTCGAAGACTGGGGTGCAGAAGGACTGTTATAGAGAGCAGAAGTTGGAGACATAGGTGCAGAAGGATTGTTACAGAGAGCAGAGATTGGAGATTGAGGTGCAGATATACTGTTGAAGAGAGCAGAGGATGGAGACTGGGGTGCAGAAAAAGTGTTATAGAGAGCAGAGTTTGGAGATTGTGGTGCAGAAGAACTGTACAGAGAACCGAGGTTGGAGACTGGGGTGCAGAAGGATTGTTACAGAGAGCAGAGTTTGGAGACTCGGGTGCAGAAGGACTGTTACAGAGAGCAGAGGTTCGAGACTGGGGTTGCAGAAGAACTGTTACAGAGAACAGAGTCTGGAGGCTGAGGTGCAGAAGGCCTTTTACAGAGAGCAGATGTTGGAGACTGAGTTGCAGAAGGACTGTTATATAGAGCATAGGTTGGAGACTGAGGTACAGAAGGATCGGTACAGAGAGCAGAGTTTGGAGACTGAGGTGCTGAAGGACTGTTACAGAGAGCAGAGTATGGAAACTGAGGTGCAGAAGGATTGTTGCAGAGAGCAGAGGTTGGAGACTGAGGTGCAGAAGGATCTTTACAGAGAGCAGAGGTTGGAGGCTGGAATCAAAAAGACTGTTACGGAGACCACAGGTTGGAGACTGGGGTGCAGAAGTATCGCTGCAGAGAGCAGAGGTTGGAGACTCTGGTACAGAAGGATCATTACAGAGAGCAGAGGTTTTAGACTGGGGTGCAGAATGACAATTACAGAGAGCACAGTTTGGAGACCTGTGTGTAGAAAAAATGTTGCAGAGAGCAGAGGTTGGAGATTGGGGTGCAGAAGGACTGTTGCAGAGAGCAGAGGTTGGAGACTGCAGTACAGAAGGACTGTAACAAAGAGCACAGGTTTGAGACCAGGGTGCAGAAGGACTGTTGCATAGAACAGAGTTTGGAGACTGCGGTGCAGAAGAATCTTACAGATAGTAGAGGTTGGAGACTGGGTTGCAAGAGGACTGTTGCAGAGAGAAGAGGTTGGATACTGGGGTGCAGAAGGACTGTTACAGAGAGCAGAGTTTGGAGACTGTGGTGCAGAAGGATCATACAGAGTGTAGAGGTTGGAGAACTAGGTGCAGAAGGACTGTTGCATAGAGCATAGGTTGGAGACTGGGGTGCACAAGGACTGTTACAGAGATTAGAGTTTGGAGACTGCGGTACAGAAGGATCATACAGAGCGTAGAGGTTGGAGAACTGGGTGCAGAAGGACTGTTACAGATAGCACAGTTTCGAGACTGGGTTGCAGAAGGATCATACAGAGAGCATTTTGCAGACAGAGGTGCATAAGGAGTGTTACAAGAGCAGAGGTTTAAGACTGGGATGCAGAAGGATTGTTGCAGAGAGCAGATGTTCGATCCTGGTGTGCAGAAGGACTGTTACAGAGAGAAGAGTATGGAGAGTGGTGTGCAGAAGGCCTTTTACAGAGAACAGAGGTCTGAGAATGGGGTGCAGAAGGACTGTAACAGATAGCACAGTTCGGAGACTGGGGTACAGAAGGATAATTGCAGAGAGCAGAGGTTTCACACTGAGGTGCAGATGGACTGTTACAGAGAGCATAAGTTGTAGTCTGAGGGGCAGAAAGACTATTACAGAAATAAGTGGTTGGCAATTGGGGTGTAGAAGGTCCGTTACAGAGAGAAGAGGTAGGAGACTGCGATACAGAAGGACTGTTACAGAGAGCAGAGTTTGGAGACTGTGGTGCAAAAGGACCATTGCAGAGAGAAGATGTTGGAGACTTGGGTGCAGAAGGCCTGTTAAAGAGAGCAGAGTTATAAGACTGGGGTGCCGAAGGCCTGTTACAGAGAGCAGAGTTTGGAGACTGCTGTACAGAAGGACTGTTACAGGGAGCAGAGTTTGGAGACTGGGGTTCTAAAGGATCGTTTCAGAGAGCAGATGTTTTAGACTGGTGTGCAGAAGGATCTTAGAGAGAGCATAGGTTGGAGACTGAGCAGCATAAGGACTGTTACAGAGAGCAGAGGTTGAAGACTGGGGTGCAGAAGGATCATTGCAGAGACCAGAGTTTGGAGACTGAGGTGCAGAATGATCGTTGAGGAGAGCAGAGGATGGAGACTTATGTGGAGAACGATACTTGCAGAGAGCAGATGTTGTATACTGGGGTTCAGAAGGACAGTTACAGAGAGCACAGGTTGGAGACTAGGGTGCAGAAGAAATGTTGCAGAGAGTAGAGGTTGGATACTAGAGTGCAGAAGGACTGTTACAGAGAGCAGAGGTTGTAGACTGAGGTGCAGAAGTAGTGTTACAGAGAGCAGAGTTTGGAGAATTGGGTACAGAAGAACTGATACAGAAAGCAGAGGTTGGAGACTGGGGTGCAGAAGGAATGTAGCAGAGAAGAGAGTTTGGAGACTGGGGTGCAGAAGGACCGATGAAGAGAGCTGAGGTTGGAGATTTAGGTGCAGAAGATTGTTACAGAGAACAGAGGTTTGATACAGGGGTGCATATGGACTTTTACAGATAGCAGAGTTTGGAGACTGAGGCGAAGAAGAATCTTACAGAGAGCATAGGTTGGAGACTGGGGTGCAGAAGGACCATTGCAGAGAGGAGATGATGGAGACTGGGGTGCAGAAGGACTGTTACCGAGAGCAGAGGTTGGAGACTGAGGTGCAGAAGGATTCTTACAGAGAGCAGAGGATGGAGACTGGGGTGCATAAAAAGTGTTAAAGAGAGCAGAGTTTGGAGATTCTGGTTCAGAAGAACTGTTAAAGAGAGCAGAGTTTTAAGACTGGGTTTCAGAAAGATTGTTACAGAGTGGAGAGTTTTTATTTGGGTGTAGCAGGACTGTTACAGAGAGTAGAGCTTAGAGACTGGGGTGCAGAAGAACTGTTACAGAGAACATTGGTTGAAGACTGAGGTGCAGAAGGATCGTTAGAGTGAGCAGAGGTTGGATACTGAGTTGCAGAAAGACTGTTACAGAGAGTAGAGGTTGGAGACTGGGGTGCAGAAGGATCGTTGCAGAGAGCAGAGGTTGGAGACTGGGTTGCAGATGGACTGATACAGAGAGCAGAGGTTTTATACTGGGGTGCAGAAGGACTGTTACAGAGAGCAGAGTTTGGAGACTGGGGTGCAGAAGGATCTGTTGCAGAGAGTAGAGGTTGGAGACTGAGGTGCAGAATGATCATTTCAGAGAAGAAGTTGCAGACTGGGGTTAAGAAGGCCTGTTACAGAGAGCAGAGTTTGGAGACTGGGGTGCTGAAGGCCTGTTACAGAGAGCAGAGGTTGGAGACTGGGGTGCAGATTGACTGTTACAGATAGCACAATTTATAGACTGACGTGCAGAATGATATTATAGAGAGCAGAGTTTGGAGACTGAGGTGCAAAAGGAATGTTACAGAGAGCAGAGTTTTGAGACTGGGTTCCAGAACGATTGTTGAAGAGAGGAGAGTTTTCAGTCTTAGGTGCAGAAGGACTGTTGCAGAGAGCAGATGTTCGAGAGTGGGGTGCAGAAGAACTGTTACAGAGAGCAGAGTCTGGAGACTGAGGTGCAGAAGGCCTGTTACAGAGAGAAGATGTTGGAGACTGAGGTGCAGAAGGACTATTATATAGATCAGAGTTTGGAGACTGAGGTACAGAAGGACTGTTACAGAGAGCAGAGGTTGGAGACTGAGGTGCAGAAGGATCTTTACAGAGAGCAGAGGTTGGAGGCTGGGGTCAGAAAGACTGTTACAGAGATCACAGGTTGGAGACTGGTGTGCAAAAGGATCGCTGCAGAAACCAGAGGTTGGAGACTCTGGTACAGAAGGATCGTTGCAGAGAGCAGAGGTTTTAGACTGGGGTGCAGAATGACAGTTACAGAGAGCACAGTTTGGAGACCTGTGTGTAGAAGAAATTTTGCAGAGAGCAGAGGTTGGAGATTGGGGTGCAGAAGGACTGTTGCAGAGAGTAGAGGTTGGAGACTGGGCTGCAGAAGGATCATTACAGAGAGCAGAGTTTGGAGACTGCAGTACAGAACGACTGTTACAAAGAGCACAGGTTTGAGACCGGGGTGCAGAACGACTGTTGCAGAGAACAGAGTTTGGAGACTGCGGTGCAGAAGAATCTTACAGAGAGTAGAGGTTGGAGACTGGGTTGCAGGAGGACTGTTGCAGATAGAAAAGGTTGGATACTGGGGTGCAGAAGGACTGTTACAGAGAGCAGAATTTTGAGACTGGGGTGCGGAATGATTGTTGAAGAGAGCTGAGTTTTCAGACTTTGGTGCAGTAGGACTGTTGCAGAGAGCAGATGTTCGAGAGTGGGGTGCAGAAGGACTCTTTCAGAGAGCAGAACTTGGAGACTGGGGTTCAGAAGTATTTTTGCAGGGAGTAGAGGTTGGAGATTGGGGTGCAGAAGGCCTGTTATAGATATCACAATTTGGAGACTGTTGTGCGGAAGGATATTATAGAGAGAAGAGTTTGGAGACTGAGGTGTAGAAGGACTGTTACAGAGAGCAGAGTTTGGAGACTGGGGTTCAGAATGATTGTTCCAGAGAGCAGAGTTTGGAAACTGAGGTGCAGAAGTACTGTTGCAGAGAGCAGATGTTCAAGACTGGGGTGCAGAAGGAGTGTTTCAGAGAGCAGAACTTGGAGACTGGGTTGGAGAAATATTTAAAGTCAGGCATTTATGTGTATTGAAGCAATCTAAAAAGACTCACACTCAAATTAATTTTCTATGAAATATGCCCTAGATGATTATGATGATTATGGTTATTATTATTGCAGAGAAGAGAGTTTACTATTAAGTTGATCTAATTCCTATGTTGCATTATATAAATTCTAGGGAGCAAGTACATATTGTGTCACAAAGTGTCATTCATGAGTTATGATTCTTAACAATGGATTCTAATGGTGACCATGATGATGATTCACTCTAATGCCCTACATTAATAAAGAGCATAGAGGATAAGGGAATTTGTTTGGGTATCATCCTTCACCCTACCCCACACCCGTGACCTACAAGAAATTAGCCAGTAAAACCAAGGAAAAACTTAGATGTAGATAAAATTATATAAACATACATTGGGAGGTTTTTTTAATGCCCCATGAAATTGTTTCTCCTGAACTGACCTTTATATTTAAGACCTTTACAATAGCAGTATGCACAACTTCAGAGATTGTATTTTTAAATCCCTGAATATTTACGTTTAGTTTTCCCTTTTACACATCCACAGACCATGTACCAATTTTTCATAGTAAAATCTGCTGGAACTGCCTTCTATGTAGAATTTTATTTCTTTTTTTGAAAACATCTAGATATCTACCATAAAAGAGATTGTCATATTGATGTTTTTGATACGGGGAGTTAAAAGAAAGTACATGTCACTGATTTCTAAATGACTTGAAGTTCATCCAGGGAGTTGATAGAGAAAACAGAGAACTTAAGAAATGTCAAGTACATGTAGCTTCCAGCTCCATTTCAAAGATGATTTATTGTAAATCAATGCTAATAAGGTAACCTCTTGTTTAGGGAAATTATTTAGAGAAAGCGATACCTACAACTGAACTAGATAGTGTGGTGTTTTTAGTCATTTCTGGATAAACTTTTACTACAATTTTCGTGAACACCAAGTATCACAAGAATCCCTACTTTCTCTATTTCCTTCTCTACTTTCTCTATTCTCCAGGGGGATTTCATATTCACCCTTTGCTGTAAGAGTTGCCTTCAAGACAATTACTCCCAAATCCACACCTGCAGTTCTAGGCTGTCTGTGAAGGGTATTTCCACGTGATTATCCCACAGATAACTCACATTCAACATTACTCAAATCAAATCCACCAAAGCCTCCTCTACATCTGCTATTCCTCACAAATTCCTGTTTTCCTGAGTGATCCCACCAGCTAGACAGCCTGCCCAAACTGATTTGTTGTCTTTACCGTGTCCTCTTCAACTAGGACTTTAAAGTTCTCCATATCCTTCTCCATGAGGGCTTCAGAGATTTTCTCCCCCCTTCAATACAGCA
The DNA here is from genome assembly GCF_052094955.1 of Ictidomys tridecemlineatus. Classification (NCBI taxonomy): domain Eukaryota; kingdom Metazoa; phylum Chordata; class Mammalia; order Rodentia; family Sciuridae; genus Ictidomys; species Ictidomys tridecemlineatus. The sequence goes on from NW_027526138.1 coordinate 69,792, forward strand.
CGTCTTCAGATACAGACCACTTCATGTTGACCTTGTTTTAGCACTAAGATCACTCTTTTGAACTAAACAGGTGTGTCTAAAACCTGGGGAACCAGGTTTCACAGTTATCAACCCCTGCTCCTTGGACTCACACGCACAATTCCATGAGTGGGTCTATCTGCGTGTTCTAGACCTAGAGATCTCATGATTTTCTAAAACCCAGTCTATTTCCCTCCAGAAGTGCCTGTTTTCAGTCTGCACTCACCTGAAAGAGATTTATGGTCCCCTATTGTTGATACTCTGCAATCATTGATGTCCATGCTCATACCCAAACCTGGCTTCCAGAGACACACCTGGGCTCTCTGGTGGCCCATGGCATGGTGGGGGGTGGGACGTTTTCTGAGGTTTCTATTGCCAAGTACCTTGCTTAGAAATCAGGCCTGACACAGCTTCACAGAGCCTAGTCCCGGCCCCATAGGCTGATACCCTGCCACCTCCCCTGAAGTAGCAGGCTCCTCAGAATGACCCAGGGCTTGGCAGCATCCACTGGTACTATCCCACCATCCCCTTGAAGCCTAGCTGGAGTCTCCATAGAAACAGGGTACATCTCTATGGAAATGGGCTCCCTCCTCCAGTCCCAGTGTGATGCAGCTCTCAGAAAAGCTCAATAGTGAGGGTTTTTCCATTTATAACAATTAGGATAACAAAGTGTTCTGAGCTTCCTGAGCATTAGATGGCAGATTCCTGCTATATTCTTTGAGATTACTGCCATCAATGTTGCCTGAGATGCCATCTTGCCATCCCACTAACTATAAGACAGTGTTCTCAGTCAAGACCAATCCCACAACCAATAACACACACACACACACAAACACACACACACACACACACACACACACACACACACACATGCACACGCCCATCCATCATGGTGAGCAAGGCTTTGTATCTGTGATACAGACCGAATGCACCCACCAATCACATTCACTGCTTCAAACAGATCTTGATCAGGACACAACTGATGTCACTTGTAAAATGTGATATGTCCTGGACTATCACTGTGGTAAAAAAGAAGTAGAGAAATGCAAAAAATGGGAGAAAATACTTAACCTCTTAGAGACCTAAAAAAATATTTAGATGTGGTTCCAACAAATCCTGAGTTAAAAATCATCTTGAAAAAATGCTTTCACTTCTATTTATCAATTTACTTACTTACTTACTTACTGCAGTACTGGGGATTGAACCCAGTGGCACTCTACCATGAAGCTATATCCCCAGCCCTTTCAATTATTTGGGGCGGGGGGCCTTGCAGAGTTTTAAATTTATGATCCTCCTGCCTTAGTCTTCCAAGTACCTGGGATTACAGGCAGGTACCACTCTTCCCCATTAATTACTTATTTTTAAAATAAGGCTATTTTAAAAAATTGAACTATAATTTGTACTCAAAGAATGCACAGGTGTACAGGTTTATAATATTTTACATGTATATGAACTACGAAAAATCAGAATATAAAACATTTCCATCACTTTAGAAAATTCCTTCATGCTTCAAATGATATCACCCCTGAGCTCCAAAAAAAAAATGACCACCATGATTACTTGACCATTATAGCTGTTTTGCTAAATTTTGAACTTTATTTAAAGGAAACATACAGTGTATATTTTGTATCTGGCTTCTTTCACCCAGAAAATTTTTTTTTAGATTTGTCAATGTTATTAATGTTCCAGTTTTGTGTTTCTAAAGTAACTGAATTATTCCACTGCATGATAAACCGTGATTTGTCTTCTGTCCTTCTGCTGAAGGCATAATATTTGTTTGAGTTATTATGAATTTTTACACAAGAATTTTTGTGAACTGTGCATTAATTTTATTGGAAATATGCTAGGAATGAGATAGTTTTGAATAGAATAACTACATATTTATCTAAATTAGAAATTACTAAATATTTTTGAAAAGTAAGTGTATAGACTTCAAATTTCACCTTGAGTATCTATCGAAATAGATAGAAAGCATGTTGTTTTCATCATTATAATAACCAAAAAGAGCAGAATAAAATCCAAATTAATGACTTTCTTTGACTTTATTAGGGATGAAGATTATAAGGCAAACAACTAACCGAAGTCTGAGGAGAGATAAGCAACCAAAATAATCCAGGCATTTTTTTAACTATGAGAGAACTCACTAGATACATAGGAGTTTATTTATAAAAAACACTCAAATAAAAAATAGTTAATGGATTGCTAAAGACTAAGTATAGACTGGTTTAAGAGCATAAAGACCCAGAGGGGTATAGACATAAGATGTTTGTATTTTTTCTTTTTCTCCATGGATTCCACCAAATGCTCCCAAGAAGATAGAGAAGTATTCTGAGAAAGTGTCTTTAACGGTATCATTTCTTGGATAGGTAGAGGGACAAAAAGCAGCAACAGCAGCCAAAACTCCTCCCAGAACCATTTCCTGATTTTTTGCATAGAACAAAAGCTGTAATCTTCAGTGGCAAGAGTAACAGAAACTGTTACATTAGGACACTCAACGGAAAACCTTTGCACCTATGGAAAGGAACAGGCTGAAATGTCTAACGTCGGGAGGAATAAGAACTAGGCTCAGCCATATTGCTAGAAAGTGGGTCACTGTGAAGGCCATATCCCTGTGACTGGAAACATCAGAAATCCCTTCTCTGTTTCCCACTAGTCCACTAACATGCACTGACTGAAAATAACAGTAGAATACAGCTGAGAATAATTCAAGAAATAGATTATATCTGGAGAACAGCGAAAACAGAATACACAAAAGCAAGCAGGGAACAATATTAACAAACTGAACTCAGCCATATAGAATAAGGATAACATTACAGTCAATTGAGATCAATCCCAATATGCAAGGCTGGGTCAATATTCAAAAATTCAATCAACCAAATTTCCATAGTAACAGACTAAATAAGAAAAAAATATATATCATTTTAATAGATGCAGAGAAAATAAGAAAATTGAATATCTATTTATGATAAAAACTAGAACTAAATGAAACTAGGGGCAAAGTCCAGTGGTAGAGTGCATGCTTAGTATGCATAAGGCTCTGAATTCAAAACCCAGCACACATACACCAAAAAAAAAAAATAAATAAAAACCACTAGTAAAAAATGGATAGACATTTTCTAACTTGATAAAAGGCATTGAGTAAATGTAATGTGCCAGACACATAGCTTATATTATCTCAAAACTTTTTTCAGCAGTTGTGAAATAGACATCATTAATATCCTAAGCAAGAAACAAACCGAAGAATAGAGATGAGCTGACTTTTTTACAAACAACATCTAGTAAACAACAGATGGATTTCAATCCACATCTATCTGGACCAAGAACCTACTGTTTTACTATAATATTTTTCATTTAAGATTGAAAAAGAAACAGAAATTTTAGTTCAAAACAATGGATCACGGATTAGCATGGGTAACATGATAGAAAATCAGTAATTGTATCAATCATTTTTTTTTTCAGGAAATGTAATGTTCGGTGAGGTAAATCTTATAATACAAAAGAAGAAAAATACCTAAGTATATATCATTTGTCAAAATTTCTTGTATCTTACAAAACTTAAAAAAATAAAAGTTTCTACTGAAAGAAATAGATCAATGTATTTAAAAGCAGGTGACTTATAATTTTACTTTTAAGAAATAATCAGAGATGATCACAGATACCTATGTATGAAAGCTTCTATTCCAATATTTATGACAGTAAATGGAATGGAAAGTTTCTATGTTAAATAAAAAGGGAGATATTAACTTAATTTCATGTTAAGAAATTAAGATTACGAGGCAAAAAAATAAATAGAGTAAAAAATATTGGGAAATTTTACTTTGGATATTTTAAAGATAGATAGAGGTAGAATGGGATGAATGCAAAGAGAGCTTTGATTTTGTGACCTGTTCTATTCTTCTGAATAACTTTCTGCATTTTCTTCATTTTTCCACAATGAAAACTTATTACTTGAAATAACAGACATACAAAAAATAATTCATCACAGTGAAGCACAGTGTTAGGAGGGAGATACTGCAGATTCAATGAGACACAGTGGTTGATAGCTGGTTGTGCATTTTGACCAAGTCTCCATTTATTCTTACAAAAGAGTACCCATGCAAAAGTCTGTGAGAAGTTATGCTCTCTCTAAAGTCACTCCTATACGTCTCTTTCCAGAGTCCAGGCATCTCTGTATACAATATTATTTTCTATGTTGCTGCAGATTAACAAGCCTGTTTGGGGTGCTCTCAGTCCATTCTCGTCATGGTCTCTTTTTCTCTGTTTTGTAGCTAGGATACCATTGGAAATGAGCAATCAATCATTTGTCACCGAATTCATCTTCTTGGGATTTTCCAACCACTCCAACCTACAGGGCTGGTTCTTTCCGCTCTTTCTGGTCATTTACCTGACCACTCTCCTGGGGAACATGCTCATAATAGTGGCCACCATGGTCAGCCCTGCTCTCCACACTCCAATGTACTTTTTCCTCAGCAATTTGAGCTTGTTGGACGTCTGCTACACATCCACTACCCTCCAAGTAATGCTGGTGAACTTCTTCTGGGAGAAGAAGGCCATTTCTTATGAGGGCTGCCTTTCCCAGATCTTCTTCTTGGTGACAAGTGCTGGCACTGAAGGCTTCTTACTGGCTGTGTGGCCAGTATGACTGCTTTGTGGCCATGTGCTGTCCTCCTCAGTACCCAGTCATCATGAGTGTGAAGGTCTCTTTTTGCCTAGAGACTGGGTCCTGTCTGTGTGGGCTGGTGAATTTGGTCACACACACGGTGCTGGCCATCACACTCACTCTGTGTGGGCCCCACCAGTTCAGCCACTTTCTCTGTGACACCCCATTGCTCCTGAAGCTCTCCTGCTCAGACACCTCTGTCAACGAGTCTGCGTTCCACGTTGTCATTGTTACCATGGGCCTGAGCCCCTGCCTTTTCACTGCAGGCTCGTATGCACTCATCATGGCGGCCATCTTTGGGAATCCCTCTGCCCAGGGCAGGAGGAAGGCCTTCTCCACCTGTGCGTCCCCCCTCACTGTCATGGTGGTCTTCTATGGAACAGCCAACTTCCACTATGACAGGCCCAGAGAAAGCTGGACATGGACACCCTGGTCTCTGTGCTCTTCTGTGTGGTGAGCCCCCTGTTGAGCCCCATCATTCACAGCCTGAGAAGCACCGAGGTCCCAAGTGCCCTGACGAAGCTGTCGGGAGGGTGTACATCCCTTTGCATGATCACCGTGTAGAACAATCTTCAAACTGGAGTATACAGTCATCTGAAAAAAGATGCCTCCCAGGGACTTGTAGGCACCTGGTTAGAGAGTCTGTATCTGGAGCTTCAACTCCAACTCCCACTTTTAAAATCTCTGAGACTCCTTTCTCTCCTCTCTTTTAACAAACACCCTTTTCCGCTTTCAGGTTCAAGTGTGTTGGACACCTTGTGTGGTTATTCAGCACCATCTCTGTCCTTCTGTGTTCTCCCCACACCAGAGGGACAGAAAGTCGAGAACCTTGTTTCCCACACTCCTCTGCTTGCAGGCCTCCACTTTAAGAGGTTCTGTCAAGATAAGCCAAACATTAGGCAGAGAGGAAGAAAGGAAAGGAAGAAAGCGGGTTCTTTTGGATCCCATAGCAGAAGCAGCAAACCAGTCCTGTAGAGGCAGGAACTAATCTCCTTGGTGCCAGGAGCTGTGTGTGCAGGCTCCTAGAAAGCTGTTCCTGAATGTGGGTCACAGTAGCATGAAATGAGCGTCTCTTTCTAGGGATGTTAGTGTTTCCATATATTGGGTGGTGTCACCTGACCTATTTTCCTTTTTTCTTTCAGATCTCCCAACATTTTATAACTTTTTTCTGTGTCAACTTCCTCTACCCTAAGTCATCAAGAGTCGTTCTTCATCTCTACCTGACCACGGTGGCACTGACCACAATAGTGGTTTACATCAGAGATGGTTCTAGATAACAGATCTGAGGAGGTAGGTTTTATGTCTGACCTGAGGGAATTGAATACGTTGATGATGTCACAGCCCATGGGAAAAGAGACCTGATAATTCCTGGTGTGCAATGACCCAACAGAGACTTGAAGTTATCGTGGCCTGAAATCAAATGTCTATGGAAAACTGAGCTTTGAAATAACACCATCGACTTTCAGGGTGGGAATGAACATTACAACATGACTGCAGACTTCTGTTACTGACTGGAGTGGGAGACTTACAGAAAGAAAATGATAGGTTCAAGCATTATATTCCTCCTTCAAGTCAGGTTCAGATCATCAGAAATATTTTCTCTCTGGAAACTGATAAAGGTTAATATCAGAATACAACATCCAATTTTCCAAATTGCAGAAGTACAAAGAAAAGTATAAATCCACAATTTACCCAGGTCTCTCTTATGTCAATTAGGACATTAATGGGGGAATGATTGAGGCACTCTTAATTAGAATGGCAAAATACCAGTGGAATTAGACAAATATCAGAGCCTTGAACCCTGAAATCTCCATTAACCCTCTTTGCTATCAGAAGCAGCCTTTCCTCCCCCGAGGAGACTAGCTTTCCCTAAATTGAAGACTCTATGGTGACTCTACCTGGGCAGTTGTCTTTTTTTTTTTTTAAGAGAGAGTGAGAGAGAAGAGGAGAGGAGAGGAGAGGAGAGGGGGGAGAGAGAGAGACACAGAGAGAGAGAGAGAGAGAGAGAGAGAGAATTATTAATATTCATTTTCTAGTTCTCGGCGGAAACATCTTTGTTGGTATGTGGTGCTGAGGATCAAACCCGGGCCGTACACGTGCCAGGCAAGCGCACTACTGCTTGAGCTACATCCCCAGCCCAATTGTCTTTAAGATGCTCATCCATCATCCCACATTGTCACCAGACTCTTTGTTGGGGTCTGATCCTAGAACGCCTCAGGTAAGAGTATAAAATATAGCCCAGGAGAGTATAAGGGTCACACCAAAATAAAAGGTAAATATTTTACTGTATTTTGTTAATAGGAGCCTTAAGAATATATAAGAGAATTTGTTTGAGTCTTCTAGACCAAAGAAGTCAGGACATACTGCTGGATCATCTTGAATGCAGTCACAGGGACGTAATCATCAGAAATGTTAGGGCCAACGATTTTCCTGAGCCACGGGGAGTGGCTATTAGACTCTCTTTGGTTGATGGACTGAAATCTGGACTCAGTGTTTGCTTAAGTTCAATGACCAATATGATCCTGGAATAATAGAGAGGATGGTGATCAGAAATAAATAAGGTGTTGGATGGCGTGTTATGTGACCCCTTCCCTGGCCTCACAGCTGGAACTGGAGGAGGGCCTGGATCACCAGCCTTCGCCAAGAAAAGATATGCATTCAGAAGGCAGCACCAGATCCTTGTGAAACCTGCAGCCGCTGTCCTCGGCAGCCTGGGAAGACATTTACAAATGGCATCGTTGAAACGGGCTCCCTGATTTCAGTGAAAATAAGGGGACCCTGAAGTAGAAGAGGCCATGTGGTGGAGCAGTGATCAGAACATTCGAAACTGTAGAGATTTTTGACAGTGGTAAATGATCGTGGTATTTATAGATGGAAAAAAATGGGCACGCTCCTAGAATAGTGCCTGTCTCATGTAATGTGAAACTCTTCTTTTCACACTTCATTGGTGCATTGTAGTGGTCCATAATGGTGGGATTTGCTGACACATATTTGAACATGCACACAAAATAACCGTGAACTTGGGCCAATGCCATTCCAATATTTCCCTTTTCCTCACCTCCTCCTCTGGTGCCTTGACTCTACTGATCTTCCTTCAACTTTCATGATGAGACTCCCTTCCCAACTTTCCTTCCTTTTCCCCCTGTAGCTTTAACAGATGAAAAACCTACGGCCCTTAAATTTCTGAGTTGCTTATTTCCCTTAATGTTCTGAAGATCCATCCATCTTCCAGCATGACATAATATCGTTCTTCTTTATTGCTGAATGAAATTCCAGTGTGCATATACCAGATGTTCTTTATCCATTCGTCCACTGATATCACCTCGGCTGGTTCATGGGCATCTATGTGTCATTATAGTATGATGACTTCGATCCGCTTTGATAAATACTAAGCAGAGGTAGAGCTGGGTTGTAGGGTTCTCCATGGCTACTCCTGAGGAGCCTCCATCCCAATTTCCGTGGTGGTTGTGCTGATTTACATGCCCACCAACAGGGTGAGAGTGCTTCTTTCTCTCCAAATCGCTCCTTGTCACAGTTATTTCTGTTTGTATTCTTGGTGGTTGCCTTTGTCACTGAAGTGAGATGAAATCTCAGGGTAGTTTTGACTTGAAAGTATTTTCATATATTTGTTGGCCACTCACATATTTTCTTCTAAGACGTGTCTGTTTAGTTCATTTAGTTTCCCATTTAGTAATTGGGTTATTTGATAATTGGTTTATTTAATACTTGTGGGTTTGATGTTAAGTTTTTTGAGTTCTTTATTAATATTCTGAATATTCAACCTCTTTTAGAAGAGACACTCATAAAGATTTTCTCCCTTTCCGTAGGTTCTCTCTTCATATTCTAATTGTCTCCTTTGCTGTGCAGAACCTTCTTAATTTGATGCCATCCTATTAGCTAACTTCTGGTGTTATCTCCTGATCTTTGGCATCCTATTGAGAAAGTCATTGCCTCTACCTGTAGGTTGGAGTATTGACTTTTTTTTCCCTAGAAACTACGTAATTTCTGGTCTAGTGCCTGGTTCTTTAATGCATTTTGAGTTGATTTTTTGCAGGGTGAGCAATAGTTCAGGTCTCATTCTTTTGCATTTCGACAGGGGTGTAGAAAGACTCTTTTAGAGAGTAGATGTTAAAGACTGGGGTGCAGAAGAATGTTGCAGAGAGAATAAGTTGGAGATTGAGGTGCAGAAGAACTGTTACAGAAAGCAGAGTTTGGAGATTGTGGTGCACAAGGATCATTGCAGAGAGCAGAGTTTTCAGACTGAGGTGCAGAAGGACTGTTGCAGAGAGCAGATGTTGGAGACTGTGGTTCAGAAAGACTTTTGCAGAGAGCAGAGGTTGGAAACAAGGGTGCAAAAGAATGGTTGCAGACAGCAGAGTTTAGAGACTGGGGTGCAGAAAGACCATTGCAGAGGTCAGATTTGGGGGATGGAGGTGCAGAAAGATTGTTACAGAGAACAGAAGTTGAAGACTGGGGTGCAGAAGGAGTGTTGCAAAGAGCAGAGTTTGGAGACTGGGTTTTAGAAACACTGTTGAAGAGAGCAGAGGTTGGAGACTGTTGTGCAGAAGGACTGTTACAGAGAGCATAGTTTGGAGACTTTGTTTCAGAAGGATCTTAAAGAGAGAAGAGGTTGGAGATTGAGGTTCAGAAGGACTGTTACAGACAGCACAGGAAGGAGACTGTGGTGTAGGGCGGTCGTTGCAATGAACCGAGATTTCAGACTGAGGTGCAGAAGGACTGTTGCAGAGTGCTGATTTTGGAGACTGGGGTGCAGAATGACTGTTTTGGAGAGCAGAGGTTGGAGACTGCGGTGAAGAAGGATCGTTGCAGAGAGCAGAGGTTGGAGACTGGTGGGCAGAAGAACTGTTATGGAGAGCAGAGTTTGGAGCCTTGGTTGCAGAAGGATCTTACAGAAAGCAGAATTTGGAGACTGAGGTGCAGAAGGACTGTAACAGAGTGCAAAGTTAGGAGACTGTGGTTCAGAAGGACTGATACAGAAAGCAGAGGTTGGAGACTAGGGTGCAGAATGACCATTGCAGAGTGTAGACGTTGGAGACTGCGGTACAGAAGGACTGTTACAGACAGTAGAGTTTGGAAATTTGGGAGCAGAAGGACTGTTTCGGAGAACAGAGTTTGGAGACATGGTTGCAGCAGGACCGTTGAAGAAAGCAGAGGTTTGAGACTGGGTTGGAGAAGGAATGTTACAGAGAGCAGAGTTTGGAAACTGGGGTGCAGAAGGACCTTTTAGAGAACAGAGTTTGGAGACTGGGGTGCAGAAGGAGTGTTAAGGAGAGGAGACGTTGGAGACTGGGGTGCAGAAGGATCGTTGCAGAGAGCAGAGGTTGGAAACTGGGGTGCAGAAGGATGGTTGCAGAGAGCAGATGTTGGAAACTGAGGTGCAGAAAAACTGTTACAGAGAGCAGAGTTTGGAGAGTGAGGTGCAGAAGAATCGTTGAAGAGAGCAGAATTTGGAGACTGAGTTGCAGAAGAATCGTTGCAGAGAGCAAAGGTAGAGACTGGGCTGAAGAAGGATTGTTACAGAGAGCAGAGTTTGGATACTGGGGTACAGAAGGACTGTTGCAGAGAGCAGAGGTTGGAGACTGAGATGCAGAAGGACTGTTACACAGAGAAGACATTGGAAACTGGGGTGAAAAATTATGATACAGAAAGCTGAGGTGGGAGACTGGGGTGCAGAAGGACCGTTACAGAGAGCAGAGGTTGAAGACTGGCGTGCAGAAGAACTGTTTCAGATAGCAGAGTTTGGAGACTGGGGTGCAGAAGGATTGTTAAAGTGACCAGAGTTTGGAGACTGGGGTGCATAAGGACTGTTGCAGGGAGCAGGTGTTGGAGACTTGCGTGCAGAAGAACTTTTGCAGAGAGTAGAATTTGGAGACTGCGGTGCAGAAGGACTGTTGCAGATAGCAGAGATTGGAGACTGGGGTGCAGAAGTACTAATACAGAAATCAGAGGTTGGAATTTGAGGTTCAGAAGTACAATTACAAAGAGTAGAGTTTGGAGACTGTAATACAGGAGGACGCAGAAAGAATGTTAAAAAGAGCAGAGTTTGGAGACTGGGGTGAAGAAGGACTGATACAGAGAGCAGAGTTTAAAGACTGGTGTGCAGAAGGCCTGTTACAGAGAGCAGAGGTTTGAGACTGGGTACAGAAAGGCTGTTACAAAGAGCAAAGTTTGGAGACTGGGTTTCAGAAGAATATTACGTAGAGCAGAGTTTGGAGACTGTGGTGCAGAAGGATTGTTACAGAGAGCAGAGGTTGGCGACTGGGGTGCAGTAGGATTATTGCAGAGAGCAGAGGTTTGAGACTGTTGTGCAGAAGGATCATTGCAGAGAGCAGAGGTTGGAGACTTGGGTGCAGAAGAACGGTTACAGAGAGCAGGTGTTGGAGACTGGGATGCAGAAGGATCGTTGCAGAGATCAGAGATTGGAAACTGGGTTGCAGAAGGACTGTTACACAGAGCAGAGTTTGAAGACTGGAGTGTAGATAGACTGTTGCAGAGTGAACAGTTTGGAGACTGGGGTGCAGAAGGACTGTTATAGAGAGCAGATTTTTTAGACTGAGATGCAGAAAGACTGTTACAGAGAGCAGAGTTTGGAGCCTGGAGTGCAGAAGGACTGATACAGAAAGCAGATTTTGGAGCCTTGGGTCCAGAATGAACCTTACAGACAGCAGAGGCTGGAGACTGCAGTACATAAGGACTGTTACAAAGAGGAGAGGTTGGAGATCAGGGTACAGAAGGACTGTTACAGAGAGCAGAGGTTGGAGAATGGGATGCAGAAGGACTGTTTCAGAAAGTAGATGTTAAAGACTGGGGTGCAGAAAAAGTGTTTCAGAGAGCAGAAGTTGGAGACTTGGGTGCAGAAGGATTGTTGCTGAGAGCAGAGGTTGGAGACTAAGGTGAAGAAGAACTGTTACAGAGATCAGAGTTGAGATTAAGGTGCAGAAGAATCATACATTGAGCAGAGTTTGGAGAGTCGGGTGCAGACGAACTGTTGCACAGAGCAGAGTTTGGAGACTGGGATGCAAAAGGACTGTTACACAGAGCAAAGTTTGGAGACTGGGTGGCAGAAGGATCTTACATAGAGCAGAGTTTGGAGACTGAGGTGCAGAAGAAATGTTAATGAGAGCAATGGTTGGAGACTGGGATTCAGAAGGATTGTTACAGTGAGCAGAGGTTGGAGATTGGGGTGAAGATGGACTGTTACGGAGATCAGAGTTTTGAGACTGTGGTGTAGAGGGATCTTTCAGAGAGCAGAGGATAAAGACTGTGGTGCAGACGTACTGTTGCACATAGCAGAGGTTGGAGACTGGGGTGCAGAAGGACAGTTACAGAGAGAAGAGTTTGGAGACTGGGTTGCAGAAAGATCTTACATTAAGCAGAGGTTGGAGACTGAGGTGTAGAAGAAATGATACCCAGAGCAGAGTTTGTAGACTGGGGTGCAGAAGGACTGTTTCCAAGAACAGAGTTTGGTGACTGTCGTGCAGAAGGACCATTGCAGAGAGCAGAGGTTGGATACGGGGTAGAGAAGGAATGTTAAAGAGAGCAGAGTTTGGAGACTGAGTTGCAGAAGGACTGTTAAAGAGAGCAGAGGTTGGAGACTGGGGTTCAGAAGAATCGTTGCAGAGAACCGAGTTTTTAGACTGAGGTTCAGAAGGACTGTTGGAGATTACAGAGGTTGGAGACTGGGGTGCAGAAGCAGTTATGTAGAGAGCAGAGGTTTTAGACTGGGGTGCGGAAGGACTGTTACAGAGAACAAGTTTGGAGACGGCCGTGCAGAAGGACTGTTACCGAGAGTAGAGTTTGGTGAAGGGATGCAGAACGACTGTTACAGAGGGCAGAGTTTGGAGACTGGGTTTCAGAAGGATCATACAGAGAGCAGAGGTTGAAGACTGAGGTGCAGAAGGACTGTTACAGAGAGTAGAGTTTAGAGACTGTGGTGCAGAAGGAACATTTCAGAGAGCACAGGTAGAGAACGAGGTGCAGAAGGATTGTTACAGAGAGCAGAGGTTGGAGACTGGGGTGTAGAAGGACTGTTGCAGATAGCAGAGGTTGGAGAATGGGGTGAAGAAGGACTGTTGCAGGGAGCAGGTGTTGGAGACTTTTTTGCAGAAGGACTCTTGCAGAGAGCATAATTTGGAGACTGAGGTGCATAAGGACTGTTAAAAAGAGCAGAGGTTGGAGACTGGGGTTCAGAAGGACAGATACGGAAAGCAGAGTTTGGAGACTGAGGTGCAGAAAGACCGTTGCAGAGAGCACAGTTCGGATACTGGAATACACGAGGACTGGTACAGAGAGCAGAGGTTGGAGAATGGTTTTTAGAAGAAATGTTTCAGAGTGCAGATGTTGGAGACTGGGGTTCAGAAGAACTGTTGCAGGGAGCAGAGTTTGGAGACTGGGGTGCAGACAAACTGCCGCAGAGAGCAGAGGTTGGAGACTGAGTTGCAGAAAGAATGTTACAGAGAGAAAAGTTTTGAGACTGGAGAGCAGAATTACTGATACAGAATGCAGAGGTTGAGACTGGGGTGCAGAACAACCGGTACAGAGAGCAGAGATTTGAGACTGTGGTCCAGAAGGACTGTTGCATAGAGCAGGGGTTAGAGATTGGGTGCAGAAGGACTTTTACAGAGAGCAGAGGTTAGAGAATGGGGTGCAGAAGTAAGGTTGCAGAGTTCAGAGGTTTTAGACAGAGGTGCAAAAGTTCTGTTACAGAGAGCAGAGGTTGAAAACCATGGTTCAGAAAAACTTATACAGAAAGCAGAGGTTTGAGACTGGGGTGCAGAAGGACCGTTAGAGTGAGAAGAGGTTGGAGACTGAGGTACAGAAAGACTGTTACAGAGAGCAGAGGTTTGAGACTGGAGAGTAGAAAGACTGTTGCTGAGAACAGATTTTGGAGACTGGGTTGCAGCAGGACCTTTGAAGAAAGCAGAGGTTTTAGACTGAGTTAGAGAAGGAATGATACAGAAAGCAGAGTTTGGAAACTGGGGTGCAGAACGACCTGACAGAGAACAGAGGTTGGAGACGGCGGTGCAGAAGGAGTGTTAAGGAGAGGAGACTTTGGTGACTAGGATGCAGAAAGACTGTTGCAGAGAGCAGATGTTGGAGACTTCGGTGCATAAGGATCATTACAGAGAGCAGAGGTTAGAGACAAGGGTGCAGAAGGACGTTTGCAGAGAGCAGAGGTTGAAGTCTTAGGTGCAGAAAAACAGTTACAGAGAGCAGAGGTTGGAGACTCGACTTGGGTGCAGAAGGATCGTTTAAGAGAGCAGAAGTTAAAGACTGAGTTACAGAAGAATCCTTGAAGAGAGCAGAGGTGGAGACTGGGTTGCAGAAGAATCGTTACAGAGAGAAAAGTTGGGAAACTGCGGTGCAGAAGGACTGTTACAGAGAACACAGGTTGGAGACTGGGGTGAAGAAGGAATGTTGCAGAAAGCAGAGGTTGGAAACTGGGGTGCAGAAGGACTGTTGCAGAGAGCAGACGTTAAAGACTGAGATGCAGAAGGACTGTTACACAGAGAAGACGTTTGAGACTGGGGTGAAGAATTATGATACAGAAAACAGAGATGTGAGACTGGGGTGCAGAAGGACCTTTACAAAGAGCAGAGGTTGCTTACTGGCGTGCAGAAGGACTGTTTCAGAGGGCAGAGTTTGGAGACTGGGGTGCATAAGGCCTGCTATAGAGAGCAGAGGTTGGAGACTGGGTTGCAGAAGGACTGTTATAGAAAGCAGACTTTTGAGGCTGGGTTGCAGTAGGATCTTACAGAGAGCAATGGTTGGTGACTGTGGTGCAGGACGAATGTTACAGAGAGCAGTCATTGGAGACTGGGGTGCAGAAGGATAGTGTAGAGAGCAGAGGTTTCAGACTGAGGTGCAGAAGGACTGTTACAGAAAGCAGAGGTTGGAAATTGGGGTACAGAGGGACCATTATAGAGAGCAGAGTTTGGAGACTCCGGTATATAAAGACTGTAACAGAGAGCAGAGGTTGGAGTATATAGGGCAGAAGGACTATTGCAGAGAGCAGAGGTTGGAGACTGGGGTGCAGAAGAATTGTTACAGAGAGCAGAGGTTGGAGACTGGGGTGCAGAAGGACTTTTACACAGAGCAGAGGTTGAAGACTGGGGTGCAGAAGAACTGTTGCAGAGAGCAGAGGTTGGAGACTTGGGTGAAGAAGGACTGTTGCAGAGAGCAGAATTTGGAGACAGAGGTTCAGAAAGACTGTTTAGGAGAGAAGACGTTGGAAACTAGGGTGCAGAATGATAGTTGCAGAGAGCAGAGGTTGGAGACTGAGGTGCAAAAATAGTGTTACAGAAAGCAAAGGTTGGAGACTGGGGTGCAGAACGCCTGTTATGAAGAGCAGAGTGTGGAGAAGGGCTCCAGAAAGACTGCTACAGATCACAGAGTTTAGAGACTGGGTTGAAGAAGGATCTAACAGAGAGCAGATGTTGGGGACCCAGGTGCAGAAGGACTGTCACAGAGAGTAGAGGTTGGAGACTGAGGTGCAAAAGGATTTTAGCAGAGAACAGCGTTTTAAGACTGAGGTGCAGAAGGACTGTTGCAGAGACCACAGGTTGGAGACTGGTGTGCAGAAGGACTGTTCCAGAGAGCAGACGTTGGAGACTGGGGTTCAGAAGGCTTGTTATAGAGAAAAGAATTTGGAGACTGGGGTGCAGAAGACGTGTTTCAGAGAGGAGAGTTTAAAGAAGGGGTGAAGAAGGTCTGTTAGAGAGGGCAGAGTTTGGAGACTGGGTTGCAGAAGAATCTTTCAGAGAGCAGATATTGGAGACTGAGGTGTAGAATGATCGTTGCAAAGAGAAGAGGTTGGTAACTGGGGTGCAGAAGGCCTGTTACAGAGAGCAGAGGTTGAAGCCTGGGGTGCAGAAAGACTGTTATAGAGAGCACAGTTAGGGACTGAGTGGCAGGAGGATCTTACAAACAGCAGAGTTTGGAGAATGCGGTGCAGGAGGACTGTTACAGAGAGCAGTGTCTGGAGACTGGGATTCAGATGGATCCTGCAGAGAGAAGAGGTTTCAGATTGAGGTGTAGATCGACTGTTATAGAGAGCAGAGGTTAAAGACTGAGGTGCAGAAGTACTGTTAAGGGGAGCAAATTTTGGAGACTGTGTTGCAGAGGATCTTACATTGAGCAGAGTTTGGAAACTGAGGTGCAGAAGGACTGTTACAGATAGCAGATGTTGAAGTATGGGGTGCAGAAGGATTGTTGCAGAGAGGAAAATTTTCAGATTGAGGTGCAGAAGGACTTTTGCAGAGAGCAGATTTTGGAGACTGGGGTGTAGAAGTTTTGTTGCAGAGAGTAGAAGTTGGAGACTGCACTACAGAGGACTGTTGCAGAAAGCAGAGGTTGGGTACTAGGGTACCCAAAAACTTTTTCAGAGAGCAGATTTTAGAAACTGTTGTTCAGAAGGACTGTTGCAGGGAGAAGAAGATGGAGAATGGGATGCAGAAGGACTTTTGCAGAGAGCAGAGGTTGGAGACTGAGGTACAGAAGGACGGACAAAGAAAGCAGAGGTTGGAGACTGGCTTGCAAAAGGACCTTTACAGAGAGCAGAGTTTGGAGACTGCGGTACAGAAGGACTGTTACAGAGAGCAGAATTTGGAGACTGGGGAGTAGAACGAGTGTTGCAGAGGACAGACGTTGGAGACTGGGGTGCAGCAGGACCGTTGCAGAAAGCAGAGTTTGGAGACTGGCGTGGAGAAGGAATATTACAGAGAGCAGAGTTTGCAAACAGGGTCAGAAGGATCTTTCAGAGAGCAGACGTTGGAGTCTGGGGTTCAGAAGGATCGTTGCTGAGAGCAGAGTTTGGACACTGAGGTGCACAAGGACTGTTGCAGAAAGCAGATGTTGGAGACTGGGGTGCAGAAGGATTGTTTAGAGAGCAGATGTTGGAGACTGGGTTGCAGAAGGACTCTTTCTGAGAGCAGAGGTTGAAGACTGAGGTGGGGAAAGACTGTTACAGAGAACAGAGTTTGGAGACTGGGGTGCAGAAGGACTGTTGCAGAGAGCAGAAGTTTAAGACTGAGGTACAGAAGGATCATTGCCGAGAGCAGAGTTGGAGTTGGAATGCAGAAGCACTGTTACACAGAGCACACATTGCAGACTGGGGTGCAGAAGGAATTTTGCAGACACCAGAGGTTGTAGACTGGGGTGCATAAGGACTGTTGCAGATAGCAGAGTTTGGATATGAGGTGCAGAAAGGCTGTTACAGAGAGCAGAGGTTGTAGACTGAGGTGTAGAAGGACTGATACATAAAGCAGAGGTTGGAGACTGGGGTGCAGAAGGATTGTTACAGAGAGAAGTGTTTGAAGACTGTGGTACAGAAGGACTGTTACAGAGAGTAGAGTTTGGCGATTGGGGTGCAGAAGGAGTGTTGCAAAGAACAGAGTTTGGAGACTGAGTTGCAGAAGAACTGTTTCAGAGAGCAGAGTTTTTAGAAAGGTTGCAGAAGGATGTTACAGAGAGCAGAGATCGTAGACCGAGGTGCAGCAGGACTGTTACAGAGAGCAGATGTTGGAGACTGGGGTGCAAAAGGATTGTTATAGAGAACAGACTTTGGACACTGGGGTGCAGAAGGCCTGTTCCGGAGAGGAGAGTTGGAGAAGGCATTCAGAAGGACTGTTACAGAGGGCAGAGTTTGGAGACTGGTTTGCAGAAGAAAATTACAGAGAGCAGATGTTGGTGAGTGAGGTGCAGAAGGACTGTAACAGAGAGTAGAGGTTGGAGACTGAGGCACAGAAAGATTGTTACAGAGAGCAGAGTTTGGAGACTGGGGTGCAGAAGGACTGTTGCAGATACCAGAGGTTGGAGACTGGGGTGCAGAAGGCTTGTTACAGACAGCATAGTTTGGAGACTGGGGTGCAGAAGGATCGTTGGAGACAGCAGAGTTTCCAGACTCAGGTGCAGAGGACTGTTGCAGAGATCAGATATTGGAGACTTGGTTGCAGAAGGACTGTTACAGAGAGGAGATGTTGGAGACTCGGATGCAGAAGGATCGTTGCAGAGAGCAGAGGTTGAACACTGGGGTACAGAAGGATTGTAACACAGAGGAGAGTTTGAAGACTGAGGTGAAGAAGGACTGTTACAGAGAGCATATATGGGAGACAGGGGTGCAAAACTGATACAGAGCAGAAATTGGAGACTGAGGTACAGAAGGACTGTTACAGAGAGCAGAGGTTGGAGACTCGGGTGCAGAAGGATTATTGCACAGAGCAGAGTTTTCAGACTGAGGTACAGAAGAACTGTTGCAGAGAGCAGATGTTGAAGAATGGGGTGCACAAGGACTGTTGCAGCGAGCAGAGGTTGAAGACTGGGGTGCAGAGGGATCGTTGCAGAGAGCAGAGGTTGGAGACTGGAGTGCAGAAGGACTGATAAAGAGAGCAGAGGTTGGAGACTGGGGTGCAGAAGATCTTTTACAGAGAGCAGAGTTTGGAGAGTGAGGTGCAGTAGAACTGTTACAGAGAGCAGAGTTTGGAGACTGGGTTGCAGAAGGAACTTACATAGAGCAGAGGTTAGAGACTGAGGTGTACAAGCACAGTTACAGAGAGTAGAGGTTGGAGACTCAGGTGCACAAGGACCTTTGCAGAGACCAGAGGTTGGAGACTGAGGTGCAGAGGATTGTTACAGAGAGCAGAGTTTGGAGACTGGGGTCTAATAGGACTGTAAGAAAGAGCAGTGGTTTGAGAGTAAGGTGCAGAGGGACAGTTAAACAGAGCACAGGTTGGAGACTGGGGTGCAGAAGGACTGATACAGAAAGCAGAGATTGGAGACTCGGGTGTAGAAGGACCCTTAACAGAGAGCAGAGGTTGGAGAATGCAGTACAGAAGGACTGTTATAGAGAGCAGAGGTTGGAGACTGGGGTGGAGAAGGACTGCTGCAGAGAGCAAATTTTGGAGACTTGGGTGCAAAAGGACTGTTGCAGAGAGCAGAGGTTAAAGACTGGGTTGCAGAAGGACTGTTGCAGAGAGCAGAGGTTGCAGACTGAGTTGCAGAAAGACTGTTACAGAGGGCAGAGTTTTGAGATTGTGGTGCAAAACGACTGATACAGAAAAGCAGATGTTGGATACTGGGGTGCATAAGGACCCTTACAGAGAACAGCGGTTGGAGACTGCCGTACAGAAGGACTGTAACAGAGAGCAGAGGGTGGAGACTGGGGTGCAAAAGAACTGATGTAGAAAGTAGAGGTTGGAGACTGGGGTGCTGATGGATTGTTGGGGCGAGCAGAGTATGGAGACTGGGGTGTAGAAGGACTGTTTCTGATAGCAGAGTTTGGAGACTGTGGTGTAGAAGGACTTTTGCAGAGAACAGACTTTGGAGACTGGGGTCCAGAGGATTGTTGGTGGGAGCAGAGTATAGAGACTGGGGTGTAGAAGGACTGTTGCAGAGAGCAGAGTTTGGAGACTGGGGTGGAGAATGACTGTTCCAGAGAGCAGATGTTGGAGACTGGGGTGCAAAATGACTGTTGCAGAGAGCAGATGTTAGAGACTAGGGTGCAAAATGACTGTTGCAGAGAGCAGAGGATGGAGTCTGGGGTGCAGAAGGACTGTTGCAGTGAGGAGAGTTTGCAGACTGAGTTGTAGAAGGACGGTTACATTGGGCAGAGTTTGGAGACTGTGGTTCAAAACGACTGATACAGAAAGCAGTGGTTTGATACTGGGGTGCATAAGGACCCTTACAGAGAACAGAGGTTGGAGACTGTGGCACAGAAGGACTGTTACAGAGAGCAGTTGTTGGAGACTGGTGTGCAGAAGAACTGAGTAGAGAACAGAGTTTGGAGACTGGTTTTCAGAAGGATAGTTGGGGCAATCAGAGTATGGAGACTGAAGTGTAGAAGGACTGTTTCAGAGAGCAGAATTGGAGACTGTGGTGTACAAGGACTGTTTAAAAGAGCAGATGTTGGAGACTTTTGGGCAGAAGGACTGTTTCATAGAGCAGAGATTGGAGATTGAGGTACAGAAGGACTGTTACAGAGAGCAGAGTTTGGAGACTGGGTTGCAAATGAAGTATTACAGAGAGCGGAGAATTAAGAATGAGGTACAGAAGAACTGTTGCAAAAAGCAGATGTTGGAGACTGAGGTTCACGAGGACTGTTGCAGCGAGAGGAGGTTTGAGACTGGGGTGTAGAAGGATTGTTGCAGAGAGCAGAGGTTGGAGACTGAGGTGCAGAAGGATGGTTGCAGAGAGCAGAGGTTCAAGACTGGGGTGCAGAGGGATCGTTACAAAGTGCAGAGTTTGGAGACTGGGGTGCAGACAGACTTTTACAGAGAGCACAGCTTTGAGACTGGGGTGCAGAAGGAATGTTGCAGAGAGCAGAGTTTGGAGACTTGGGTGCAGAAGGACTGATGCAGAAAGCAGAGTTTGGAGACTGAGGTGCAGAAGGACTGTTGCAGAGAGCAGAGGTTAAAGACTGGAGTGCAGAAGACAGTAACAGATAGCAGACGTTGGAGACTGGGTTTCAGAAGGATCTTACAGAGAAAAGAGTTTGGAGACTGCGTTGCAGAAGGACTGTTACAGAGAGCAGATGTTTGAGATTGGGGTGCATAAGGATCATTACAGAGAGCAGAGGTTGGAGACCGGGGTGCAGACAGACTTTTACAGAGAGTATATGTTTGATACTGGGTGCAGAAGAAATGTTGCAGAGAGCAGAGTTTGGATACTGGGGTGCAGAAAGACTGTTACAGAGAGAAGAGTTTGGAGACTGGGATGTAGGAGGACTGTTGCAGAAACCAGAGGTTGGAGACTGGGGTGCAGAAGGACCGTTTCAGAGAGCAGAGTTTGGAGACTATGTTCCAGAAGGACTGTTACAGAGAGCAGGGGTTGGAGACTGGTGTGCAGAAGGATCTTACAGAGAGCAGAGGTATGCGACTGGGGTGCAGAAAGACTGTTTTAGAGAGCAGAGGTGGGAGATTGGGGTGCAGATGGATCGTTGAAGAGAGTAGAGGTTTGAGACTGGGGTGCAGAAGGCCTCTTAGAGAGAGTAGATGTTGGAGACTGGGATGCAGAAGGCCTGTAACAGAGAGCAGAGTTTTGAGACTTGGGTGCAGAAGGACTGTTACAGAGAGCAGAGTTTGCAGACTGGTTTTCAGAAGGGTCTTACAGAGAGCAGAGGTAGGAGACAGAGGTACAGAAAGACTGTTACAGAGAGCAGAGATTGGAGGCTGGGGTGCAGAGGGATTGTTGCAGAGAGCAGATTTTTCAGACTGAGGTCAGAAGAACTGTTTCAGAGAGCAGATGGTGGAGACTGGGTTGCACAAGGACTGTTTCAGGCAGCAGAGGTTGGAGACTGGGGTGCAGAAGGATCGTTGCAGAGAGCAGAAGTTGGAGACTGGGGTGCAGATGGACTAATACAGGGAGCAGAGGTTGGAGACTGGGGTGCCCAAGGCTTGTTACAGAGAGCCGAGGTTGGAGCCGAGGTTCAGAAGGATGGTTAGAGAGAGCACTGTTTGGAGCCTGTGGTGCAGAAGGACTTATACTGAGAGCACAGGTTGAAGACTGGGGTTCAGAAGAACTTTAACAGAGAGCACAGGTTAAAGACTGAGGTGCAGAAAAACTGTTGAAGAGAGCAAAGTTAGGAGACTGGAGTTCGAAAGGAGTGTTGCAGAGAGCAGAAGTTTGAGACTGAGGTGCAGAAGGACCCTTACAGAGAGCATAAGTTGGAGACTGTGGCACAGAGGTGTGTTACAGAGAGCAGAGGTTGGAGACAGGTGTGCAGAAGGATCTTACAGCGAGCATAGGCTGGAGACTGGGGTGCAGAAGAATCGTTGCAGAGAGCAGAGGTTGGAGACTGAAATGAAGAAGGACTGATACAGATAACAGAGGTTGGAGACTGGGGTGCAGAAGGCTTATTACAGAGAGCAGTTTTTTGAGACTGGTGTGCAGAAGGACTGTTGCAGAGAGCAGAGTTTTAATACTGGGTTGCAGGAGGATGTTAAAGAGAGCAGAGTTTGGAGACTTAGGTGCAGAAGAATTGTTACAGAGAGAAGAGTTTGGAGACTGAGGTGCAGAAGGACCCTTGCAGAGAGCAGAGGTTGGAGATTGGGGTGCAGAAGTCACTTTATAGTGAGCAGTGCTTGGAAACTGGGGTACAGAAGGACAGTTACAGAGAGCAGAGTTTAAAGACTGGGTTGCAAAAGGATCTTACGGAGAGCAGAGTTTGGAGACTTAAGTACAGAAGGACTGTTACAGAGAGCAGAGTTTAGAGACTGAGGTGCAGAAGGATCGTTGCTTAGAGCAGAGTTTTCAGACTGATGTGCAGCAGGACTGTTTAAGAGAGCCTGAGGTTTGAGACTTAGGTGCAGAAGGACTGTTATAGAGACTGAGGTGCAGAAGGACTGTTATAGAGAGCAGAGGTTGGAGACTGGGGTGCAGAAGGATTGATACAGAAAGCAGAGCTTGGTGACTGGGGTGCAGAAGGACTGTTGGAGACAGCAAAGTTTGAGACTGAGGTGGAGAAGGACTGTTGCAGAGAGCAGATGTTAGAGACTGGGGTTCAGAAAAACTGTTGAAGAGAACAGAGATTGTAGACTGGGGTGCAGAAAGACTATTGGAGAGAGCAGAGGTTGCATACTGAGGTGCAGAAGGACTGTTACAGAGAGCAGAGTTTGGAGAATGTTGTGTTGATGGACTTATACTGAAAGGAGAGGTTGGAGACTGGGGTGAAGAAGGACCCTTACAGAGAATAGAGGTTGGAGACTGTGGTTCAGAAGGATTGTTACACAGAGCAGAGTTTGGAGACTGGGGTGCAGAATAACTGTTGTAGAGAACAGAGGTTGGAGACTGGGGTGCAGAAGGACCATTGCATATAGCAGAGGTTGGAGACTGGATTTCAGAAGTAACATACAAAGAGGAGAGTTTGACCACTGAGGTGCAGAAGGACTGTTGCAGAGAGCAGAGTTTGGAGATTGGGCCGCAGTAGGACTGTTGCAGAGAGCAGAGGTTGGAGTCTGATGTGCAGGAGAACTGTTACAGAGAGCATAGTTTAGAGACCGGGGTGCAGAAGGACTGATACAGAAAGCAGACTTTGGAGACTGGGGTGCAGAAGGACCGTTACAGAGATAAGAGGTTGGAGACAGCAGTACAGAATGACGGTTACAGAGAGCAGAGTTTGGAGATTGGGGTGGAAAAGAAATATTGCAGAGAGCAGATTTCGGAGACTGGGCTGCACAAGGACTGTTGCAGCGAGCAGAGGTTGAAGACTAGGGTGCAGGAGAACTGTTGCAGAGAGCAAAAGTTGCAGACTGTGGTGCAGAAAGACCCTTACAGAGAACAGAGGTTGGATACTGTGGTACAGAAGAACTGTTACAGGGAGCAAAGGTTGGAGACTGGGGTGAAGAATAACTGTTGTGAAGAAAAGAGTTTGAAGAGTGGGGTGCAGAAGGACCATTTCAGATAGCAGAGGTTAGAGACTGGGTTTCAGAACGATCATACAGAGAGCAGAGTTTGGACACTGAGGTGCAGAAGGTCTGATGCAGAGAGCATAGATTGGAGATTGGGGCGCAGTAGGACTGTTGCAGAAAGCAGAGGTTGGAGTCTGAGGTTCAGAAGGACTGTTACAGAGAGAAGAATTTGGAAACTGGGGTGCAGAATCTTCCAGTGAAAAGAATTTGGAGACTGTGGTGAAGAAGGATTGTTGCAGAGAGCAGACGTTGGAGACTTGGGTGAAGAAGGATCGTTACAGAGAGCAGAGGGTGGAGACTAAGGGTGCTGAAGGACTGTTACAGAGAGCAGAGGTTGGAGAGTTGGGTGCAGAAGGACTGTTACAGGAGCAGAGTTTGGAGTCTGGGTTCAGAAGTACTGTTACAGAAAGCAGAGATTGGAGACTGGTTTTCAGAAGAATCTTACAGAGAGCAGAGTTTTGAGACTGCGGTACAGAAGGACTGTTACAGAGAGCAGAGGTTGGAGACTGGGGAGCAGAAAATCTGTTGCAGAGGACAGAGGTTTGAGACTGGGGTGCAGCTCGACCATGGCAGAAAGCATAGGTTGGAGACTGAGGTAGAGAAGGCATGATACAGAGAGCAGAGATTGGATACTGGGGTGCAGTAGGATCTTACAGAGAAAAGAGGTTGGAGACTGATGTGCAGTAGGACTCTTACAGAGAGCAGAGTTTGGAGACTGGGGTGCAGAAGGACTGATAGAGAAAGCGTAGATTGGAGTTTGTGGTGAAGAAAGAAGGTTACAGAGAGCAGAGGTTGGACTGCAGTACAGAATGTCTTTTACAGATAGCAGTTTTTGGAGTCTGGGGTGCCGAATGATTGTTGCAGAGATCAGATGTTGCTAACTAGGGTGCAGAAAGACTGTTGCAGAAGCAGAGGTTGGAGACTGGGGTGCAGAAGGACTGATACAGAAAGCAGAGGGTGGATACTGGGGTGCAGAAAGACTCTTACAGAGAGCAGATATTGGAGACTAGGTTGAAGAAGGACTGTTAAAGAGAGCAGAGTTTAGAGACTGGGGTGAAGAAGGAGTATTGTGGAGAGCAGAGGTTAGAGACTGGGATGGAGAAGAATTGTTGCAGAGTGAAGAGTTTGGAGACTGGGGTGCAGAAGGACTGTTGCAGAGAGCAGAGGTTGGAGACAGGTGTGCAAAGGACCTTTGCAGAGAGCAGAGGCTGGAGATTGAGGTGCAGAAGGAATATTAAAGAGAGCAGTAGTAGAAGACTGGGGTGCAGAAAAATTGTTACAGAGAGCAGAGGTTGGAGACTGGGGTGCAGAAGGTCTGTTACAAAGAGCATATCTCCGAGACTGGGTTGCAGAATTCGTGTTACAGAGAACTGAGTTTGGAAACTGTTGTGCAGAAGGACTGTTACAGAGAGCTGAGTTTGGAGACTGGGTTGCAGAAGGGTCTTACAGAGAGCAGAGGAAGGAGGCTGAGGTGCAAAAGGATCATTGCAGAGAGCAGAGTTTTCAGACTGAGTTGCAGAAAGTCTGATTCAGAGAGCAGATATTGGAGACTGGTGTGCAGAAGGACTGTTACAGAGAACAGATGTTGGAGACTGGGGTTCAGATGGATCTTACAGAGAGCAGAGTTTGGAGACTGGGGTGCAAAAGGACTGTGGCACAGAGCAGATGTTTGACACTTGGGTGGAGAAGAATCGTTGCAAAGAGAAGAGGTTGGAGACTGGGGTGCAGAAGGCCTGTTACAGAGAGCAGAGGTTGGAGACTGGGTTGCAGAAGTCCTGTTACAAAGAGCATATTTTGGAGACTGTTGTGTAGCAGGACTGTTACAGAGTGCAGAGTTTAAAGACTAAGCAGAGTTTGGAGACTGGGTTGTAGTAGGGTCTTAAAGAGAGCAGATGTAGGATACTGAGGTGCAGAAGGATCGTTGCAGAGAGCAGAGTTTTCAGATTGAGTTGCAGAAGGACTCTTGCAGAGAAAACATGTTGAAGACTGGTGTGCAGAAGGACTGTTGCAGAGAGCAGTGGTTGGAGACTGGGGTAAAGAAGGATCAGTGCAGAGAGCAGAGTTTGGGGACTGGTGTGCAGAAGGACAGTTACAGAGAGCAGAGTTTGGAGACTGGGTTGGAGAAGGATCCTACAGAGGTTGAAGAATGAGGTGCAGAAAGACTGTTACAGAGAGTAGATGTTGAAGACTGAGGTGCAGAAGTAACTTTGAGGAGTACAGAGTTTGGAGACTGAGGTGCAGAAGGATTGTTACAGAGAGCAGAGGTTGGAGACTGGGATGCATAAGGACTGTTGCAGATAGCGGATTTTGGAGTCTGTGGTGCAGAAGGACTGTTACAGAGAGCAGAGTTTGGAGACTGAGGTGCAGAAGGACTGTTATAGAGAGCAGAGGTTAGAGACTGGGGTGTAGAAGGACTGACACAGAAAGCAGAGATTGGACTCTGGGGTGCAGAAAGACTGTTACAGAGAGCAGAGGTTGGATTCTGCAGTATAGGAGGACTGTTACAAAGAGCAGAGTCTGGAAACTGGGGTGCAGAAAGACTGTAAAAGAGAACAGGTGTTGGTAACTAGGGTGCCGGAGGATTGCTGCAGAGAGCAGAGTTTGGAGACTGGGGTGCAAAAGAACTGTTGCGGAGAGCAGAGGTTGGAGACTGAGGTGCAGAAGGACTGTTGTGGAGAGAAGAGGTTGGAGACTGGGGTGCAGAAGGATCATTGCAATGAGTAGAGGTTAAAGACTGGGGTGCAGAGGGACTGATAGAGAAAGCAGAGTTTGGAGTTTGTAGTGAAGAAAGAAGGTTACAGAGAGCAGAGGTTGGAGACTGGGATGGAGAAGAATTGTTGCAGAGAGAAGAGTTTGGAGACTGGGGTGCAGAAGAACTTTTACAGAGAGAAGAGTTTTTTAGACTGCATTTAAAGGGATCTTACAGAGAGCAGAGGTTTAAGACTGAGGTGCAGAAGGACTGTTGCAGAGAGCAGATGTTGGAGACTGCAGTAGAAGGACTGTTGCATTGAGCTGAGGTTGGAGACTAGGGTACACAGGGACTTTTTCAGTTAGCCGATGTTGGAGACTGTTGTTCAGAAGGACTGTTGCAGAGAGCAGAAGTTGGAGAATGGGGTACAGAAAGACTTTTGCAGAGAGCAGAGGTTGAAGACTGAGGTTCAGATAGACGGATAATGAAAGCAGAGGTTGGAGACTGGTGTGCAAAAGGACCTTTATTGAGAGCAGACTTTGGAGACTGTGGTACAGAAGGACTATTACAGAGAGCAGAGTTTGGAGACTGGGGAGCAGAAGGACTGTTGCAGAGTACAGAGGTTAAAGACTGGGGTGCAGCAGGAATGTTGCAGAAAGCAGAGGTTGGAGACTGGCGTGAAGAAGGAATATTACAGAGAGCAGATTTTGGAAACTGGTGTGCAGAAAGATCTTTCAAGACCAGAGTTTGGAGACTGAGTTTCAGAAGGATCGTTGCAGAGAACAGAGGTTGGAAACTGGGGTGCAGAAAAGTCAGCAGAGTTTCCAGACTGAGATGCAGAAGGACTGTTACAAAGAGCAGAGGTTGAAGAATGAGATGAAGAAGGACAGTTACAGAGAGCAAATGTGGGAGACACGGGTGCAGGACTGATACAGAGCAGAAGTTGGAGACTGAGATACAGAAGGACTGTTTCAGAGAGCAGAGGTTGGAGACGCGTGTGCAGAAGAATTATTGCAGAGATCAAGTTTTCAGACTGAGGTACAGAAGAACTGTTGAAAAGAGCAGATGTTGGAGAATGGGGTGCACAAGGACTGATGTAGCGAGCAGAAGTTTAAGACTGGGGTGAAGAGGGATCGTTGCAGAGAGCAGAGGTTGGAGACTGGGGTGCTGAAGGCCTTTTACAGAGAGCAGAGTTTGGAGACTGAGGTGCATTAGGACTGTTACAGAGAGCAGAGATTATAGACTGGTGTGCAGAAGGACTGTTGTGAGCAGATTATAGAGACTAGGGTGTAGAAGGACTATTAAAGAGAGCAGAGGTTTTAGACTGGTGTGCAGAAGCATTATACAGAAAGCAGGGTTTGGAGACTGAGGTGCAGAAGGTCTGTTGCAGAGAGCAGAGATTGGAGACTGGGGTCCAGAAGAACTGATACAGAGGGCAGAGTTGGGAGACTGGGGTGCAGAAGCATCTTAGAGCGAGCAAAGTTTGAAGACTGAGGTGCAGAAAGACTGTTTTAGAGAGCAGAGGTTGGAGACTGGGGTGCAGAAGGATCCTTGCAGAGAGTAGATGTTGAAGACTGAAGTGCAGAAGGATTGTTGCAGAGTTCAGAGTTTTGAGACTGGGGTGCAGCAGGACCGTTGCAGAAAGCAGAGGTTGGAGACTGGTTTGGAGAAGAAATATTACAGAGAGCAGATTTTGGAAACTGGGGTGCAGAAGGATTTTTCAGAGAGCAGAGTTTTGAGACTGAGTTGCAGAAGGATCGTTGCAGAGAGTAGATGTTGGAGACTAGAGTGCAGAAGGATTGTTTAGAGAGAAGAAGTTGGAGACTGGTGTGCAGAAGGACTCTTGCAGAGAGCAGAGGTTTAAGACTGAGGTACAGACAGATCGTTGCAGAGAGCAGAGGTGGAGACTTGGCTGCAGAAGGACTGTTACAGAGAGCAGAGTATGTAGACTCGGGAGCAGAAGGACTGATACAGAAAGCAGAGGTTGGAGACTGGTGTGCAGAAGGACTGTTACAAAGAGCAGAGTTTGGAGAATGCGATACAGAAGGAGACTGGAGTACAGAGGGATTGTTCCAAAGAGCAGAGGTTGGAAAGCGGGGTGCAGAAGGACTGTTACATGGAGCAGAGATTGGAGACTGGGGTGCAGAAGGACTGTTGCAGAGCAGATTTTGGAGACTAGGGTGTAGAAGGACTGTTCCAGATAGCGGAGGTTGGAGACTGGGGTGCAGAAGGACTGTTGCAGGGATCAGAAAATGGAGACTTGGTTGGAGAAGGACTGTTGCAGAGAGCAGATGTTGGAGACTGGGGTGCATATGGACTATTGTAGACAGCAGAGGTTGCAGACTGAAGTGCAGAAGGACTGATACAGACAGCAGAGTTTCGAGAATGTGGTGCAGAAGGACTGATACAGAAAGCAGGGGTTGGAGAATGTAGTACAGAAGGACCCCTAAAGAGAACAGAGGTTGGAGACTGCGGTAAAGAAGGACTGTTGCAGAATTCAGAGGTTTTAGACTGGGGTGCAGAATAACTGTTGTAGAGATCAGAGTTTGAAGACTTCGGTGCAGAAGGACCATTGCAGAAAGCAGAGGTTGAAGACTTGGTTTCAGAAGGATCTTACAGAGAGCAGAGTTTGCACACTGAGGTGCAGAACGACTGTTGCAGCGAGCAGAGGTTGGAGATTGGGGTGGAGAAGGACTTTTGCAGAGAACACAGGTTTGAATTTGAGGGGCAGAAGGACTGTTACAGATAGCAGAGTTTGGAGACTCGGGTGCGTAAGGACCGTTATAGAGAGCAGAGGTTGGAGACTCGGGTGCGTAAGGACCGTTATAGAGAGCAGAGGTTAAAGACAGGTGTGCAAAATTATCTTACAGAGAGCATAGGTTGAAGACTGGGGTGCAGAAGGACTGTTGCAGAGCAGATCATGGAGACAAGAGTGTAGAAGGACTGTTACAGATAGCAGAGGTTAAAGACTGGGGTGCAGAAGCATCATACAGAGAGCAGAGTTTGGAGACTGAAGTGCAGAAGAACTGTTTCAGAGAGCAGAGATTGGAGACTGGGGTGCAAAAAGACTGATACAGAGGGCAGAGTTCGGAGACTTATGTGCAGAAGTCCTGTTACAGAGAGAAGAGGTGGGAGACTGGAGTGCAGAAGGCCTCTGACAGAGAGCATTGATTGGAGACTGAGGTGCAGAAGGACAGTTGCAGAGAACAGAAGTTGGAGACGGGGGTGCATAAAGACAGTTGCTGAGAGAAGAGGTTGAAGACTGATGTGCAGAAGGACTTTTACAGAGAGCACAGGTAGGAGACTGGGGTGCAAAATGAATGTTGCAGAGAGAAGAGGTTGAAGACTGGGGTGCAGGAGGACTGTTACAGAAAGCAGAGGTTAGAGACTGAGGTGCAGAAAGACTGTAAAGGAAGCAGAGGTTGGAGAGTGGGTTCAGAAGGACTTATTGAGAAAGCAGAAGTTGGAGACTAGGGTGCAGAAGGACGGATAAAGAAAGCAGAGGTTGGAGACTCCGGTACAGAAGGACTGCTACAGAGTGCAGAGGTTGGAGAATGGGGTGCAGAAGGACTGTTGCAGAGAACAGAGGTTGGAGACTGGGTTGCAGAAGCACCTTTGCAGAGAGCTCAGGTTGGAGACTGAGGTACAGAATTATTGTTACAGGGAGAAGAGTTTGGAGATGGGGTGCAGAAAGACTGTTTCAGTGATCAGAGTTTGCAGACTGGGTTTCAGAAGGGTGTCACAGAAAGAAGAGGTTGGAGACTGATGAACAGAAGGACTGTAACAGCGAGCAGAGTTTGGAGACTGAAGTGCAGAAGGATTGTTGCAGAGAGCAGAGTTTTCAGACTGAGGTACAGAACAACTGTTGCAGAGAGCAGATGTTGGAGACTGGGTGAACAAGCACTGTTGCAGCGAGCACAGGTTGCAGACAGGGTGCTGAGGGATCGTTGCAGAGAGCAGAGGTTGGAGACTGGGGTGCAGAAGGACTGATAAAGACAGCAGAGGTTGAAGACTGGGATGCATAAGGCCTGTTACAGAGAGCAGAGTTTGGAGACTGGGGTGCAGAAGGACTGTTACAGAGAGCAGAGTTTGAAGACTGAGTTGCAGAAGGATCTTACAGAGAACAGAGTTTGGAGACTGAGGTGCAGAAGCACTGGTGCAGAGAGTAGAGTTTGGAGACCGAGGTGCAGAAGGACCATTGCAGAGAGCAGATCTTGGAGACTGAGGTGCAGAATGATTGATAAAGAGAGCAGAGGTTTGAGACTGGGGTGTAGAAGGACTGTTGCAGAGAGTAGAGGTTGGAGATTGGGGTGAAGAAGGACTGTAGCAGAAAGCAGAGGTTGGAGACTAAGGTGCAGAAGGACAGTTACACAGAACAAATGTTGGAGACTCGGGTGCAGAAGGACTAAGAAAGAAAGCAGAGCTTGGAGACTCGTGTGCAGAAGGAACCTTACAGAGAGCAGTTGTTGGAGACTGCAGTACATAAGGATTGTTAAAAAGAGCAGAGGTTGGAGACTGGGGTGGAGAAGAACTGTGGCAGGGAGCAGATGTTGGAGACTGGTATGCAAAAGGACTGTGGCAGAGAGCAGAGGATGGAGACTGGGGTTTAAGAGGACTGTTTTAGAAAGCAGAGGTTGCACACTGAGTAGCAGAAGGACTGATACAGAGGGCATAGTTTGAAGACTGTGGTTCAAAACGACTGATACAGAAACCAGAGTTTGGATACTGAAGTACATAAGGACACTTATGGAGAAAAGAGTTTGGAGGCTGCGGTATAGTAGGACTGATACAGAGAGCATGGGTTCGAGACTGGTGTGCAGAAGGATCATTGGGGTGAGCAGAGTATGTAGACTGGGTTGTAGAAGGACTGTTGCAGAGAGCAGAGGTTGGAGACTAGAGTGTAGAAGGACTGTTGCAGAGAGCAGATGTTGGAGACTGGGGTGCAGAAGGACTGTTGCATAAAGCAGAGGTTGGAGACTGCGTTACAGAAGGACTGTTAAGGAGAGCAGAGGTTGGAGACAGGTGTGCAGGATTATCTTACAGATTGCATAGGTTGGAGACTGGAATGCAGAAGGACTGTTGCATAGCAGATAATGGACTAAGTTGTAGATGGACTGTTTCCGAGAGCAGAGGTTGTAGACTGGGGTGCAGAAGCATCATACAAAGAGCAGAGTTTGGAGACTGAGGTGCTGAAGCACTGTTGCAGAGAGCAGAGATTGGAGACTGGGGTGCAGAAGGACTGATACAGAGGGCAGAGTTGGGAGACTGGGGTGCAGAAGCATCATACAGCGAGCGACCTATGGAAACTTGGTGCAGAAAAACTGTTGCACAGAGCAGAGGTTGGGGACTGGGGTGCAGAAGGACTGTTAAAGCGACGAGAGTTTTGAGACTTGGGTGCAGAAGGCCTGTTACAGAGAGCAGAGGTTGGAGACTGCAGTACATAAGGACTGTTACAGAGAGCAGATGTTCCAGACTGCGGTGCAGAAGGACTGTTGCAGAGAACAGAACTTGGAGACTGGGGTGCATAAGGACCATTTCTGATAGAAGAGGTTGGAGACTGATGTGCAGAAGTATTGTTACAATAAGCATAGGTTGGAGACTGAGGTGCAGAAGAACTGTTACAAAGAATAGAGTTAGGAGAATTGGGTGCAGAAGGACTGATACAGAGAGCAGAGTGTGGATACTGGGGTGAAGAAGGATCGTTGCAGAGAGCAGAGACTGGAGACTCGTGTGGAGAAGGACTGTTACAGAGAGCAGAGGTTGGAGAATGAGGTGAATGAGGACTGTTACAGAGAGAAGATTTTAGAGACTGGGGTGCAGGACTGATACATAAAGCAGATGTTGGAGACTTGGGTGCAGAAGTATTGTTACAGACTGAAGAGGTTGGAGACTGGGTTTCAGAAGGACTCTTGCAGAGAGCAGAATTTGGAGACTTAGGTGCAGAAGGACTGATACAGAGAGCAGAGGTTGGAGACTGGGATGCAGAAGGACTGTTGCAGAGAACAGAGGTTGAAGACTGGGGTGCAGAAGAATCGTGGAAGAAAGCAGAATTTTCAGTTGAGGTGCAGAAGGACTAATGTAGAGAGCAAATGTTGGAGACTGGGGTGCAGAAGGACTGTTGGAGAGAGCAGAGGTTGGAGATTTGTGTGCAGAAAGACTGTTCCAGAGAGGAGATGTTGGAGACTGGGGTGCAGAAAGCCTGTTACAGAGAGCAGAGTTTTGAGAAGGGGTGCAGAAGGACTGTTACAGAGAGTAGATTTTGGAGATTGGTTTGCAAAAGTATCTTCCAGAGAGTAAAGGTTGGATACTGAGATTCATAAGGACTGTTACAGAGAGTAGAGGTTGGATACTGAGGTGCACATGGACAATTGCAGAGAGCAGAGGTTGAAGATTGAGGTGCAGAAGGACTGTTACAGAGAGCAGAGGTTGGAGACTGAGGTGCAGAAAGACTGATATAGAAAGCAGAGTTTAGAGACTGGGGTGCAGAAGAACAATTACAGAGAGCAGAGGTTGGGGATTGCGGTGCAGAAGAACTGTTACAGAGAGCAGAGCTTGGAGACTGGGGTGCGGAAGGTCTGTTGTAGAGAGCATACTTAGGAGACTGGGGTGCAGAAGGATTGTTGCAGAGAGCAGAGGTTGGAGACTGAGGTGCAGAAGGACTGTTACAGAGAGCAGAGTTTGGAGACTGGGGTGTAGAAGGACTGTTGCAGAGAACAGAGGTTGGTGACTGAGGTGCAAAAGGACCGTTGAAGATAGCAGAGGTTGGAGAGTGGGGTGCAGAAGGATCTTACAGAGAGCAGAGGTTGTAGACTTAAGTGCAGAAAGACTGTTGTAGAGAGCAGACGTAGCAGACTGGGGTGAAGAAGGATCATTGCAGAGAGCAGAGTTTGGAGACTGGGGTGCACAACTGGTAAGAAAGCAGAGGTTGGAGACCATGGTGCCGAAGGACCGTTACAGAGAGCTGAGATTGGAGACTGGGGTGCAAAAAGACTTTTAAAAAGAGCAGTGATTGGAGACTGGGGAGCGGAAGGACTGTATCAAGAACAGAGGTTTAAGACAGGGTTGCAGAAGGACCTTTGCAAAGAGCAGAGTTTGGAGACTGAGGTGCAGAAGGATTGTTACAGAGAGCAGAGTTTGGAGACTGCAGTGCAGAAGAACTGTTACTGAGAGTAGAGTTTGGACACTGGGGTAAAGAAGCATATTACAGCGAGCAGAGGTTAGAGAGTGGGGTGAAGAAGGACCTTTGCAGAGAGCAGAATTTGGAGACTGGGGTGCAGAAGGATTGTTACAGAGAACAGAGTTTGGATATTGAGGTGCAGAAGGACTGTTGCATAGAGCAGAAGTTGGGGATTTGGGTGCAGAAGGACTATTGCAGAGAGCAGAAGTTCGAGACTGATGTGCAGAAGGACTGTTACAAAGAGCAGAGGATTGAGACAGGGGTGCAGAAAGAAAAATACAGAAAGCAGAGTTCGGAGACTGGGGTACAGGAGGACCATTACAGAGAGAAGAGGTTGGAGTCTGCAGTACAGAAGGACTGTTACAGAGAGCAGAGGTTGGAGACTGGGGTGCAGAAGGACTGTTGCAGAGATTAGATGATGAAGACTGGGGTTCAGTAGGACTGTAGCAGAGAGTAGACTTTGGAGACTGTGGTGCAGAATGACTGATACAGAAAGCAGTGTTTGGATACTGTGGTGCAGATGGACCGTTACAGGGAGCAGAGTTTGGAGACCGGTACAGAAGGACTGTTACAGAGAGCAGAGTTCGGAGAGGGGGTTGCAGAAGGATCTTACAGAGATCAGAGGTTGGAGACTCGGGTGCAGAAGGACTGTTGCAGAGAGCAGACGTTGGGGACTTGGGTGCAGAAGGATCTTTCCAGAGAGTAGAGGTTGGCAACATGGGTGTAGAAGGACTGTTGCAGAGAGCAGAGGTTGGAGACTGAGGTGCAGAAAGGCTGCTACAGAGAGCAGAGTTTGGAGACTAGGATGAAGAAAGACTGTTGCAGTAAGCAAAGGTTGGAGACTGGGTTGGAGAAGGAATGTTACGGAAAGCAGAGTTTGTAAACTGGGGTGCGAAAAGACAGTTACAGAGAGCAGAGTTTGGTGACTGCAGTACAGAAGGACTGTTACACAGAGCAGATGTTTGACACTGTGTTGCAGAAGGACTGTTGCAGAGCAGATGTTGGATACTTGGGTGCAAAAGGACTGTTGCAGAGAGCAGAGGTTGGAGACTGTGGTGCCGAAGGACTGATACAGTAAGCAGATTTTGGAGACTGGGGTGCAGAAGGACTATTACAGAGAGCAGAGTTTAGAGACTGAGGTACAGAAGAACGGATACAGAGACCATTACAGAGAACAAGGTTGGAGACTTGGGTGCATAGGGACCATTGCAGAGGGCAGACATTGGAGACTGCGGTGCAGCAGGAATGTTACAGAGAGCAGAGTGTGGAGACTGGGGTGCAGAAGGATTGTTGCAGAGAGTAGATTATGGAGACTGTGGTTTTGAAGGACTGTTCTAGAGAGCAGACGTTGGAGACTGGGGTGCAAGAGGACTGTTGCAGAGAGCAGATGTTTAAGACTGAGGTGCAGAAAAATTGTGACAGAGAACAGTGTTTGGAGACTGGGGTGAAGAAGGACTAATACTGAGAGCAGAGTTTGGTGACTGGGGTCCAGAATGATCTCACAGAGAGGAAATTTTTGAGACTGGGGTGCAGAAGGATTGTTGCAAAGAGAGCAGAATTTGGAGACTGGGGTGCAGAAGGATCGTTGCAGAGATTAGATTATGGAGACTGGTGTATAGAAGGACTGTTCAAGAGAGCAGAGTTTGGAGACTGGGGTGAAGAAGGACTGTTGCAGAGAGCAGTTGTTGAAGACTGAGGTGTAGAAAAACTGTTACAGAGAACAGTGTTTAGAGACTAAGGTGCAGAAGGACTGTCACAGAGAAGAGAGGTTAAAGACTGGGTGCAGAAGGACTGTGCAGAGTGCAGGTTTTGGAGACTGGGGTGCAGAAAGACTGTTACAGAGAATAGAGGTTAGAGTCTCCTGTACAGAAGAACTGTTAAAGAGAGCAGAGGTTTGAGACAGGTGTGCAGAAGGATCTTACAGAGAGCAGAGGATGAAGACTGGGGTGCAATAGGACTGATGCAGAGAGCAGAGTTTTGGAGAATGGGGTGCAGAAGGATTTTTGCAGAGAGAAGAGGTTTGATACTGAGGTGCAGAAGGCCTGTTACAAAGAGCAGAGCTTGGAGAATGTGGAGCAGATGACATGTAACACACAGCAGAGTTTGGAGACTGAGTGGCATAAGGATCTTACAGAGAGCAGAGGTTGGTGACTGAGGTTCCCAAGGACTGTTACAGAGAGCAGAGGTTGGAGACTGGGGTCCAGAAAAATCTTTGCAGAGAGCAGAGTTTTCAGAATGATGTTTAGAAAAACTGTTGCAGAGAGCAGATATAGAGGACTGGTGTGCAGAAGAACTGTTGCAGCGAGCAGAGGTTGGAGACTTGGGTGTAGAAGGATGGTTGCAGAGAACATAGGGTGCAGACTGGGGTGCCGAAGGAGTTTTACAGACTGCAGAATTTTGAGACTGGGGTGCAGAAGGACTCTTATAGAAAGCAGAGTTTTGAGACTGGTTTTTAGAAGGATCTTACAGAGAGCAGAGGTTGGCGACTGAGGTGCAGAAGGACTGTTACAGAGAGTAGATGTTGAAGACTGAGGTGCAGAAAGACCTTTGCAAAGAGAAGAGGTTGGAGACTGAAGTTCAGAAGGACTGTTGCAGAGTGAAGAGGTTGGAGACTTGGGTGAAGGACTGTTTCAGAGAGCAGAGGGTGAAGTTTGGGGTTCCGAAAGACTGTTGCAGGTAGAAGACGTTAGAGACTGAAATGCAGAAGGACAGTTATAGAGCACAGGTTGGAGATTGAGTGCAGAAGGACTGATAAAGAAAGCAAAGGTTGGAGAGTGGGTGCAGAAGGACTGTTACAGAGAGAAGAGTTTGGAAACTGCAGTACAAAAGTACTGTTACAGAGAGAATAGCTTCAAGACTGGGGTGGAGAAGGACTGTTGTAGAGAGCATATGTTGGAGACTGGGGTTCAGAAGAACTTTTGCAGAGAGCAGAGGTTGGAGACTGGGTGCAGTAGGACAATTGCAGAGTGCAGAGGTTGCAGACTGTGGTGGAGAAGGACTGTTACAGAGCAGAGTTTGGAGACTGTGGTACAGAAGGACTGATACAGAAAGCAGAGGTTGGAAAGTCGGGTGCAGAAGGACCCTTAAAGGAAACAGAGGTTGGATACTGCGGAACAGATAGACTGTTACAGACAGCAGTGTTTGGAGACTGGGGTGCAGAAGAAGAGTTGAAGAGAACAGAGGTTGAAGACTGGGGTGCAGAAAGATTGTTGAAGGGACCAGAGGTTGGAGACTTGGGTGCAGATGGACTGATACAGAAAGCAGAGTTCGGAGACCGGGGTGCAGAAGGCCTGTTACAGACAGCAGAGTTTGGAGACTGGGGTGCTGAAAGATTGGTACAGAGAGCAGAGTTTGAATACTGGGTTGCAGAAGGATATTAAGGAGAGCAAAATTTGGAGACTGAGGTGCAGAAGCACTGTTACAGAGAGCAGAGGTTGGAGACTGGGGTGCAGAAGGACTGATACAGAAAGCAGAGGTTGGAGACTCGGGTGCCGAAGGACCCTTACAGAGAGCAGAGGTTGGAGACTGAGGTGCAGAAGGATTGTTTCAGAGAGCAGAGTTTTCAGACTAAGTTGCAGAAGGACTGTTACAGCGGGGAGACTTTTGAGACTGTGGTGGAAAACGACTGATACAGAAAGCAGAGTATGGATACTGGGGGGCTTAAGGACCCTTACAAAGAGCAGATGTTGGAGACTGGGGTGCAGAAGAACTGTCTAAGAGAACAGAGGTTGGAGACTGGGGTGCAGAAGAATTGTTGCGGCGAGCAGATTATCGAGACTAGGGGGTAGAAGGACTGTTGCAGAGAGCAGAAGTTGTAGACTGGGGTGTAGAAGGACTGTTGCAGAGAGCAGATGTTGGAGACTTGGGTGCTGAAGGACTGTTGCAGAGACCAGAGTTTGGAGACTGGGGTGCAGAAGGACTGTTACAGAGAGCAGACTTTGGAGACTGGGGTGCAGAATGATTGTTGCAGAGAGCAGATTTTGGAGACTGGGGTGCAGAAGGACTTTTACAGAAAGCACAGGTTGAAGACTGGGGTGCAGTAGGACTTTTACAGAGGGCACAGGTTGGAGACTCATGTGCAGAAAATCTATTGCACAGAGCAAATTTTGGAGACTGGGTTGCAGAAGGAGTTTTGCAGAGAGCAAAGATTGAAGATTGAAATGCAGAAGGACCCTTAGAGAGCAGAGTTTCGAGACTGCTTTTCAGAAGTACTTTTACAGAGAGCAGAGGTTGGAGACAGGTGTGCAGAAGAATCTTACAGACAGTATAGGTTTGAGACTAGGGTGCAGGAGGACTTGTGCAGAGAACAGAGGTTAGAGACTGGGGTGCAGAAGGATAGTTGAAGAGAGAAGAGTTTGGAGACTGGGGTCAAAAGGCCTGTTAGAGACAGCATAGGTTGTAGATTGGGGTGCAGAAGGCGTGTTACAGAGAGCAGTGCTTGAAGACTGGGGTGCAGAAGGATAGTTACAGAAAGCAGAGTTTAAAGAGTGGGTTGCAAAAGGATCTTACAGAGACAAAAGTTTGGAGACTGAGGTACATAAGGACTGTTACACAGAGAAGAGTTTTGAGACTGAGATGCAGAAGGATCGTTCCAGAGAGAAGAGTTTTCACACTGAGGTGCAGAAGGACTGTTACTGAGAGCAGAGTTTGGAGACTAGAGTGGAGAAGGACTGCTGAGGAAAGTAGAGGTTGGAGACTGAGGTGCAGAAGGACTATTACAGAGAGCAGAGTTTGGAGACTGGGGTGCAGAAAGACTGATACAGAAAGCAGAGGTTGGTGACTGTGGTGCAGAAGGACTTTTGCAGAGAGCAGAGGTTAGAGACTGGGGTGCAGAAGGACTATTGCAGAGAGCAGAAGTTGCAGACTGAGGTGCAGAAGGACTGTTACAGGGAGTAGAGTTTGGAGAATGTGGTTCAAAAGGACTGATACAGAAAGCAGTGGTTGGAGACTGGGGTGCAGAAGGACCCTTACAAAGAACAGAGGTTGGAGACTGTGGTACAGAAGGACTATTACAGAGAGCAGAGGTTGAAGACTGGGGTGCAGAATAAATGTTGTAAAGAACAGAGGTTAGAGGCTGGGGTGCAGAAGGACCATTGCAGAAAGCCGAGGTTGGAGAGTGGGTTTCTGAAGGATCTTACAGAGAGCAGAGTTTGGACACTGAAGTGAAGATGGGCTGTTCCAGAGAGCAGAGTTTGGAGATTAGGGCGCAGAAGGACTGTTGCAGAGAGCAGAAATTGTAGTCTGAGTTGCAGAATGACTGTTACAGAAAGCAGAGTTTAGAGACCAGGGTGCAGAAGGACTGATACAGAAAGCAGAGTTTGGAGACTGGGGTCCAGAAGGACCATTACAGAGAGAAGAAGTTAAAGACTGTAGTACAGAAGGACTGTAACAGAGAGCAGAGGTTGGAGACTGGGGTGCCGAAGGACTGTTGCAGAGAGCAGACGTTGAAGACTGAGGTGCAGAAGGACTATTACAGAGAGAAGAGGTTGGAGACCTGAGTGCAGAAGGACTGATAGAGAAAGCAGAGGTTGGATAGTGCTGGCAGAAGTACCGTAACAGAGAGAAGAGTTTGGAAACTGCAGTACGGAAGGACTGTTACAGAGAGCAGATGATGGAGACTGGGGTGGAGAAGGACTGTTGCAGAGAGCAGATGTTGGAGACTGGGGTTCAGAAGGACTGTTGCAGAGAGCAGAGGTTTAAGACTGGTGTGCAGAAGGACTGTTGCAGAGACCAGAGGTTGAAGAGTAAGTTGTAGAAGGACTGTTACAAAGAGCAGAGTTTGGAGACTATCATGTAGAAGGACTGATACAGAAAGCAGAGGTTTGAGACAGGGGTGCAGAAGGACCCTTACAGAAAACAGAGGTTGAAGACTGTGGTACAGAAGAACTGTTGTAGAGAACAATGTTGGAGACTGGGGTGCAGAGGGACCATTGCAGAGGGCAGACGTTGGAGACTGGAGTGCAGAAGGAATGTTACAGAGAGCAGAGTTTGGAAACTGGGGTGTAAAAAAATCTTACAGAGAGGAAAGTTTGGAGACTGGGGTGCAGAAGGATTGTTGCAGAGAGCAGACTTTGGAGACAGGGGTCAGAAGGATCGTTGCAGAGAGTAGATTATGGAGACTGGGGTATAGAAGGCTGTTCTAAAGAGCAGAGGTTGGAGACTGGGGTCCAGAAAGACTGTTGCAGAGAGCAGTTGTTTAAGACTGAGGTGCAGAAAAACAGTTACAGGGAGCAGTGTTTGGAGACTGGTGTGCAAAAGGACTGATACTGAGTTTAGAGTTTGGAGACTGGAAAGTAGAAGGATCTTACAGAGAGGAAAGTTTGCAGACTGGGGTGAAGAAGGATTGTTGCAGAGAGCAGACGTTAGAGACTTGGGTGCAGAAGGTCTGTTGCAGAGAGCCGTTGCTGAAGACTGAGGTGCAGAAAAACTGTTACAGAGAGCAGTGTTTGGAGACTGAGGTGCAGAAGGACTGTTGAAGAGAGCAGTGTTTGGAGACTGGGGTGCAGAAGGATCGTTACAGAGAATAGAGTTTGAAGACTGTGGTACAGAAGTACTGTTAAAGAGGGCAGAGGTTGGAGACAGGTGTGCAGAATTATCTTACAGAGAGCAGAGGTTGGAGACTGTGGTGCAATAGGACTGTTGCAGAGAGCAGCGTTTGAAGAATGGGGTGCAGAAAGATCGTTGCAGAGTGAAGAGTTTGGAGACTGAGGTGCAGAAGACCTGTTACAAAGAGCAGAGCTTGGAGACTGTGGAGCAGAAGGCCTGTAACATAAAGCAGCGATTGGAGACTCGGTGGCATAAGGATCTTACAGAGAGCAGAGTTTGGTTACTGAGGTGCTGAAGGACTGTGAGAGAGAGCAGAGGTTGTAGACTTTGGTCCACAATGATCGTTGCAGAGAGCTGAGTTTTCAGAATGAGGTTTAGAAAAACTGTTGCAGAGAGCAGATGTTGGAGACTGGGGTGCAGAAGAACTGTTGCAGAGAGCAGAGTTTTGAGACTTGGGTGTAAAAGGATTGTTGCAGAGAGCAGAGCGTGGAGACTGGGGTGCCGAAGACCTGTTACAGAGAGCAGATTTTGGAGACTGGGGTGCAGAAGGACTGTTACAGAGAGCAGATGTTGAAGACTGAGGTGCAGAAAGACCTTTGCAAAGAAAAGAGGTTGGAGACTGAGGTGCAGAAGGACTGTTGCAGAGTGTAGAGGTTAAAGACTTGGGTGTAGAAGGACTTTTGCAGAGACCAGAGTTTGGAGATTGGAGTGCCAAAGCACTGTTGCAGAGAGCAGACGTTGGAGACTGAGGTGAAGAAGGACTGTTACAGAGAGCAGAGGTTTAAGACTTGAGTGTAGAAGGACTGATAGAGAAAGCAAAGGTTGGAGATTGGGGTGCAGAAGGACCATTACGGAGAGAAGAGTTTTGAAACTGCAGTACAGAAGGACTGTTACAGAGAGCAGAGGTTGGAGACTGGGTTGCAGAAGTCCTGTTACAGAGAGCAGAGTTTGGACACTGTTGTGCAGAAGGACTGTTACAGAGTGCAGAGTTTAAAGACTGGGTTGTAGAAGGATCTTACAGAGAGCAGAGTTGGGAGAATGATGTGCAGAAGGACTGTTACAGCGTGCAGAATTAGGAGACTTGCGTGCAGAAGTGTGGTTTAAGGGAGCAGAGTTTTCAGACTGAGGTTCAGCAGGACTGTTGCAGAGAGCAGATGTTCGAGACTGGGGTGCAGAAGGACTGTTGCAGAGAGGAGAGTTTGGAGACTGGAGTGCAGAAGAACTGTTATAGAGAGCAGAGTTTGGAGACTGGGTTGCTGAAGGATCTTACAGAGAGCAGAGGTTGGAGACTGAGGTGCAGGTGGACTGTTACAGAGAGCAGTGGTTTGAGACTGGGATGCAGAAGGATCGTGCAGAGAGCAGAGGTTTCAGACTGAGGTCAAAAAGGACAGTTACAAAGAGAAGACATTGGAAACTGAGGTGAAGAATGACTGTTACACATAGGAGAGTTTGAAGACTCAGGTGCAGAAGGACTGTTACAGGAAGCAGAGTTTGGAAATTGGGGTGCAGAAGGAATGTTACAGAGAGCAGAGTTTGGAGACTGCGGTATAGGACTGCTACCGAGAGCAGAGGTTGGAGACTGGGGTGCAGAAGGATTCTTACATAAAGCACAGGTTGGAGACTGAGGTGCACACAGTTAGATACAGAGAACAGAGGTTAGAGACTGGGGTTCAGACATACTGATACAGAAAGCAGAGTTTGGAGACTGGGGTGTAGAAGGACCCTTAAAAAGAGTTTGGAGACTGGTGTGGAGAAGGACTGTTTCAGAGTGCAGACTTTGGATACTGGGGTGCAGACGAACTGTTCCAGAGAGCAGAGTTTGTAGACTGGGTTGCAGAAGTACTGTCGCAGAGAACAGAGGATGGAGACTGTGGTGCAGAAGGAGTGTTGCAGGGAGCAGAGGTTGAAAACTGTGGTGCAGAAGGAATGATACAGAAAGGAGAGGTTGATGACTGGGGTGCAGTATGACCGTTACAGAGAGCAGAGGTTGGAGACTGAGGTACAGAAGGACTGTTACAGAGAGCAGAGATTGGAGACTGGGGAGCGGATGGACTGTTACAGAGAGCAGAGGTTGGAGACTGGGGAGCAGAAGGACTGTTACAGAGAGCAGAGGTTGGAGTCTGGGGAGGATAAAAAATGTTACAGAGAGCAGATTTGGAAACTTGGGTGCAGAAGGATCTTACAGAGATCAGAGTTTGGAGGCTGGGGTTCAGTAGCACTGTTACAGAGAGTAGATTTTGGAGACTGAGGTGCAGTAGGACTGTTATAAAAAGCAGAGTTGGGAGACTGGCGTGCACAAGAATCCTTGCACAGAGCAGAGTTTTCAGACTTAGGATCAGAAGGACTGTTTCTGAGAGCAGATGTTGGAGCCTGGGATACAGAAGGACTTTTGAAGAGAGCAGAGGTTGGAGACTGGGGTGCAAAAGAATCGTTGAAGACAGCAGAGGTTTGAGACTCGGGTGAAGTAGGATTGTTGCAGAGATCAGAGTTTGGAAACTGGGGTGCAGAAGAACCATTACTGAGAGAAGAGGTTGGAGACTGCGGAACAAAAAGACTGTTACAGAGAGCAGAGGTTGGATACTGTGGATCAGAAGGACTGTTTCAGAGAGCAGAAGTTGGAGACTGGGGAGCAGAAGAAATATTATAGAGAGCAGAGTTTAGAAACTGGGGTGCAGAAGGATCTTACAGAAATAAGAGGTTGGAGACTGAGGTGCCGAAAGACTGTTTCATAAAGCAGAGTTTGAAGACTGGGGTGCAAAATGATCGTTGCAGAGAGCAGAGTTGTCAGACAGAGGTGCAGAAAGACTGTTGCAGGGAGCAGATGTTTGAGACTGGGGTGCAGAAGAACTTTTGAAGAGAGCAGAGGTTGGAAACTGGGGTGCAAGAGGATTGTTGTAGAGAGCAGAATTTTTAGACTGGGGTGCAGAGGGATTGTTACAGAGAGCAGAGGTTGGAGACTGTGGTGCAGAAGGACCATTGCAGAGATCAGAGTTTGGTAACTGAGGTGAGGAAGGATTCTTAAAGAGAACAGAAGTTGGAGACTGGGGTGCAGAAGGACTATTGCAGAAAGCAGAGTTTGGAGACTGGGTTTCAGAAGGACTCTTGCAAAGAGCAGAGGTTGGAGACTGGGGTGCAGAAGGACTGTTACATAGAGCAGAGTTTGAAGACAGGGTTGCAGAAGGATCTTACAGAAAGCAGAATTTAGAGACTGAGGTGCAATAGGAGTATTACAGAGAGCAGAGTTTTGAGACTGGGGTACAGAAGGATCATTGCAGAGAACAGCGTTTTCAGACTAAGGTGCAGAAGGACTGTTGCAGAGAGCACAGGTTGGAGACAGGGGTGCAGAAGGACTGTTGCATAGAGCAGATATTGGATACTAGGTTGCACAGGGATCGTTGAAGACAGCAGAGGATGGAGACTGGGGTGCAGAAAGACTGTTGCAGAGAGCAGACGTTGGAAACTGGTGTACAGAAAGATCGTTGCAAACAGAAGAGGTTTGAGACTGGGGTGCAGAAGGACTGTTACAGAGAGTAGAGTTTCGAGACTGAGGTGCAGAAGGACTTTTGCAGAGAGCAGAGGTTGGAGACTGGGGTGCAGTAGAACTTCTATAGAGAGCTGAGTTTTCAGACAAGGTTGCACAAGGATCTTACAGAGAGCAGAGTTGTAGACCGATGTGCAGCATGACTGTTACAGAGAGCAGATGTTGGAGACTGCCGTGCAGAAGGATCGTTGTAGAGAACAAAGTTTTCAGACTGAGGTGAAGAAGGACTTTTGCAGAGAGCACATGTTGGAGACTGGGGTGAAGAAGGACTGTTGCAGGAAGCAGAGTTTTGAGACTGGGTTACAGTAGGAATGTTACAGAGGCAGACGATGGAGATTTGGTGCAGAAGGACTGTTGCAGAGAACAGAGTTTTTAGACTGAGGTGCAGAAGGACTTTTGCAGAGAGCACATGTTGGAGACTGGGGTGCAGAAAGACTTTCAAAGAGCAGAGTTCGGGGACTGGGGTGCAGAAGGATCGTTGTAGAGAGCAAAATTTTGAGACTGTGGTGCAGAATTATTGTTATAGAGAACAGAGGTTGGAGATTGGGGTGCAGAAGTACCCTTACAAAGAACAAAGGTTGGAGACTGTGGTACAGAAGGATTGTTACAGAGAGCAGAGGATGGAGACTGGGGTGCAGAAAGAGTGTTACAGAGAGAAGAGGATGGAGACTGGTGTGCAGAAGGAGTGTTACAGAGAGGAGAGTTTGTATATTGGTGTCCAGAAGAACTGTTAAAGAGAGCAGAGGTTGGAGACTGAGATGCAGAAGGATTGTTACAGAGAGCATAGTTTTGACGCTGATGTTCAGAAGGACTGTTACAGAGAGCAGAGCTTGGAGACTGCTGTGTAGAAGGAACATTGCAGAGAACAGAGGTTTGAGTCTGAGGTGACGAAGGATCGTTGCAGAGAGCTGAGGTTGAAGACTGAGGTGTAGAAGGATTGCTACAGAGAGCAGAGGTTGAAGACTGGGGTGCAGAAGGACAGTTACAGAGAGCATATTTTGGAGACTGCGATACAGAAGGACTTTTACAGGGAGGAGAGGTTGGAGACTGGGGTGCAGAAGGATTCTTACAGAGAGCAGAGGATGGAGACTGTTTTGCAGAATAACTGTTGCATAGAGCAGACGTTGGAGACTGGGGTGCAGAAAGTTCATTGCAGATAGTAGAGGTTTGAGACTTGGGTGTAGAAGGACTTTTGCAGAGAGCAGAGGCTTGAGACTGGGAAGCAGAAGGACTATTGCAGAGAGCAGAGGTTGGTAACTGAGGTGCAGAAGGACTGTTACTGAGAGCAGAAGTTGGAGACTGGGTTGGAGAAGAACTGATACAGAAAGCAGAGTGTGGAGACTGGGG
Source organism: Ictidomys tridecemlineatus (assembly GCF_052094955.1). Lineage (NCBI taxonomy): Eukaryota > Metazoa > Chordata > Mammalia > Rodentia > Sciuridae > Ictidomys > Ictidomys tridecemlineatus. Next base: position 114,192 of record NW_027526138.1, read on the forward strand.
TGCAGAAGTACCCTTACACAAAGCAGAGTTTGGAGACTGTGGTACATAAGGACTGTGAGAGAGATCTGAGTTTGGAGACTGGGGTGCAGAAGGAGTAATGCAAAAAAAAGAGTATGGAGACTGGGGTGCCGAAGGACAGTGACAGAGAGCACAGATGGAGACTGGGGTGCAAATGAAATGTTGCAGAGAGCAGAAGTTGGAGACTGGGGTGAAGAAGGACCGTTTCAGAGAACAGAAGTTGGAGACTGAAGTGTGAAGAACTGTTACAGAGAGCAGAGTTTGGAGACTGGGGTGCAGAAGAAGTGATACAAAAAGCAGACATTGGAGACTGGGGTGCAACAGGCCTGTTACAGAGAGCAGATGTTGGAGACTGCGGTACAGAAGGACTGTTACAGAACAGAGGTTGGAGACTTGGGTGCAGAAGGACTGATGCAGAGAACAGAGTTTGGAGACTGGGGTGCAGAAGAAACTTTGCAGAGAGCAGAGGTTGGAGACTGAGGTGAAGAAAGATCGTTGCAGAGAGAAGAGGATGGAGACTGTTTGCAGAAGGTCTGTTACAGAGAGCAGAGTTTTGAGACTGGGGTGAAGAAGCACTGTTATAGATATCACAGTTTCGAGAAAGGGTTGCAGAAGGATCTTACAGAGAGCATTTTGAAGACTGAGTTTCGGAAGGACTGTTTCAGAGAGCAAAGGTTGGAAACTGGGGTCCAGAAGGATTGTTTCAGAGTGCAGAGTTTTCAGACTGATGTGCAGAAAGACTGTAGTAGAGAGAAGATATTGGATCATGGGGTGCAGAAGGACTGTTACAGAGCAGAGTTTGAAGACTGGGGTGCAGAAGAATCGTTGCAGAGAGCATAGGTTGGGGACTGGGGTGCAGAATGCCTGTTACAGAGAGCAGAGGTTGAAGACTTGGGTGCAGAAGGCCTGTTACAGAGAGCAGAGTTTGGAGACTGGGGTTTAGAAGGACTGTTACACAGAGCAGAGTTTGACGAATGGGTTTCAGAAGGATCTTACAGAGAACAGAGTTTGGAGACGGAGGTGAAAAAGGACTTTTGTAGAGCATAGAGGTTGGAGTCTTAGGAGCAAAAGGACTGTTGTAGAGAGCAGAGGTTGGAGCCTGAGGTCCAGAAGGATTGTTACAGAGATCAGAGTGTGGAGACTGGGGAGAAGAAGGAGTGTTACAGAGAGCAGAGTTTGGACATTGCGGTGCAGTAGAACTGTTACCTGGAGCAGAGGTTTGAGACTGGGGTGCAGAAGGACTGTTGCAGAGAGCAGAGTTTGGAGACTGAGGTGCAGAAGGACTGTTACAAAGAGCAGAGGTTGGATACTGGGGTGCAGAAAAACCGTTGCAGAGAGCAGAGATTGGAACCTGGGGAGAAGAAGGATCGTTGCAGAGAATGGATGTTGGAGACTGGGGTGCAGAAGGACTGTTACAGAGAGCAGAGGTTGGAGACTTAAATGCAGAAGGACCATTACAGATTGCAGAACTTCGAGACTGAGGTGGAGTAGAACTTTTACAGAGAGGAGAGGTTGGAGACTGGGGTGCAAAAGAATTCTTACAGAGAGCAGAGAATGGAGACAGGGGTGCAGAAGGAGTTTTACAGAGTGCAGAGTTCGGATATTGGGGTTCAGAAGAACTGTTACAGAGAGCAGAGGTTGGAGACTTGGGTGTAGATGGCCTCTTACAGGGAAAAGAGTTTGGAGACGTACGTGAAGATGAATTTTTAAAAGAGCAGAGTTTGGACACTGATGTGCAGAAGGACAGTGACAGAGAGCAGAGCTTGGAGACTGGGGTGCAGAAGGAGTGTTGCAGAGAGCAGAATTTGGAGACTGTGGTGAAGAAGGATCAATGCAGAGAGCAAAGGATGAAAACTGAGGTGCAGAAGGATCGCTACAGAGAGCAGAGGTTGGAGACTGGGGTGCAGCAGGACAGTTGCAGAGAGCACTGTTTGGAGACTGTGGTGTAGAAGAACTGTAGCAGAGAGCAGAGGTTGAAGACTGGGGTGCAGAATAACTGATATTGAAAGTAGAGTTTGGAGTCTCGGGTGCAGATGGACCATTACAGACAGAAGAGGTTGGAGACTGCAGTACAGAAGGACTGTTACAGAGAGCAGAGTTTGGAGCCTGGGGTGTACAAAGACTTTTGCTTAGAACAGAGGTTGGAGACTGGGGTGCATAAGGACTGTTGCAGAGAGCAGAATTTGGAGACTGTGGTGCAGAAAGATCGTTGCAGAGAGCAGAGTTTTCAGACTGAGGTGCAGAAGGACTGTTACAGAGAGCAGATGTGAAAGACTGGGGTGTACAAGGACTGTTGCAGAGAGTAGCAGTTGGAGAATGGCGTCCAGAAGGACTGTTGCCAAGAGCAGAGGTTGGAAACTGGGGTGGAGCAGAACTGCTGCAGAGAGTACAGGTTAGAGACTGAGGTGCAGAAGGACTGTTACAGAGAGCAGACTTTGGAGACTGGGGTGCAGAAGGACTGATACCGAAAGCAGACGTTGGTGACCTGGGTGCAGAAGGACTGTTGCAGAGAGCAGAGGTTGGAGACTGAGGTGGAGAAGAACTGTTGAAGAGAGAAGAGTTTGGAGAATGTGGGGCAGAAGGACTGATACAGAAAGCAGAGGTTGGAGACTGGGCTTCAGAAAGACCCTTACAGAAAACACAGGTTGGAGACTGCGGTACAGAAGGATTGTTACAGAGAGCAGAGGTTGGAGACTGGGGTGCAGAATAAGTGTTGTAGAGAACAGAGGTTGGAGACTGGGGTGCAGAAGGACCATTGCAGAAAGCAGAGGTTGGAGATTGGGGCGCAGAAGTACTGTTGCAGAGAGAAGAGTTTGGTATCTGAGCTGCAGAAGGACTGTTACGTAGAGCAGAGGTTCGAGACCGGGGTGCAGAAAGACTGATACAGAAAGGAGAGATTGGAAACTGAGGTGCATAATGACCATTACAGAGAGCAGAGGTTGGAGACTGCAGTACACAAGTACTGTTATAGAGATCAGAGTTTGGAGACTGCGTTAGAAAAGGACTGTTACAGAGAGCATATTTTGGAGACCGGGGTGAGGAAGGACTGTTGCAGAGAGAAGAGGTTGAAGACTGGGTTGCAGAAGGACTGCTGCAGAGAGCAGAGGTTTCAGAGTGAGGTGCAGAAGGACTGTTACAGAGAGAAGAGTTTGGAGACTGTGGTGAAGAAAGACTGATACAGAAAGCAGAGGTTGGAGACTGGGGTTCAGAAGGACTCTTACGGAGAACAGAGGTTTAAGAAGAACTTTTGTAGAGAACAGGTTGGAGACTGGGATGCAGAAGGAATGTTACAGAGAGTAGCGTTTGGAAACTGGGGTGCAGAAGGATCTTACAGACAGGAGAGTTTGGAGACTGGAGTGCAGAAGGAATTTTGCAGAGAGCAGATGTTGGCACTGGGGTGAAAAAAGATCATTGCAGAGAGTAGATTATGGAGACTGGGGTATAGAAGGACTGTTCTTGAGAGCAGAGGTTGGAGACTGTGGTGCAGAAGGACTCTTGCAGAGAGCAGTTGTTGAAGACTGATGTGCAGAAAAATTGTTACACAGAGCAGTGTTTGAAGACTGGGGTGCAGGACTGATACTGAGAGCAGAGGTTTGAGAGGTGCACAAGGATCTTACAGAGAGGAAAATTTGGAGACCAGTGTGCAGAAGGTTTGTTGCAGAGAGCAGACTTTGGAGAATGGGGTGAAGAAGGATTGTTGCAGAGAGTAGATTATGGAGACTGGGGTATAGAAGGACTGTTCTAGAAAGCAGAGCTTGGAAACATAGGTTGCAGAAAGACTGTTTCAGAGAGCAGTTGTTGAAGACTGAGGTCCAGAAAAACTGTTACAGAGAGCATGTTTGGAGACTAAGGTGCAGGACTGATACTGAGAGCAGAGTTTTAAGACTGGGGTGCAGAAGGATCTTACAGAGAGTAGAGTTTGGAGACTGCGGTGCAGAAGGACTGTTATAGGAAGCAAAGTTTGGGATGCAGAAGGACCGTTACAGAGAGCAGAGTTTGGAGAGTGCGGTATAAGACTGTTACCGAGAGAAGAGGTTGGAGACTGGGGTGCAGAGGACTCTTACATAGAGCATAGGTTGAAGACTGAGGTTCAGAAGGATAGATACAGAGAACAGAGGTTGGAGACTGGGGTTCCAAAAGACTTATACAGAAAGCAGAGTTTGGAGACTGGGGTGTAGAAGGACCGTTACAAAGAGCAGAGTTTGGAGAGTGCGGTACAGAAGGACTGTTACAGAGAGCATATCTCAGATACTAGGGAGCAGAAGGACTGTTTTAGAAGACAGATGTTTGAGACTCCGGTGGAGAAGAAATGTTACAGAGAGCAGAGTTTGGAAACTAGAGTGCAGAAGGATCTTACAAAGAGAAGAGGTTGGAGACTGTGTTGCAGAAGGACTGTTGCAGAGAGCAAACGTTGGTAACTGCGGTCCAGAAGCATCGTTGCAGAGAGCACAGTTTTAAGACTGGGGTGCAGAAGGACTGTTCCAGAGAGCAGATGTTGGAGACTGGGGTCTAGAAGGACTGTGGCAGAGAGCATATTTTAGAGACTGGGGTGCAGAAAGACTTACACAGAGAAGAGGTTGGAGACTGAGGCGCAGAAGTACTGTTGCAGAGATCAGAGGTTTGAGACTGGGGACAGTAGGATCATTGCAGAGAGAAGTGGTTGGAGACTGGGGTGCAGAAATATCGTTGCAGAGAGCAGAGTTTGGAGACTGCCGTGCAGAAGGCCTGTTACAGAGAGGAGAGTTTGGAGAGTGGGGTGGAGAAGTACTGTTTTAGAGAGCAATGTTAGGAGACTGGGTTGCTGAAGGATCTTACAAAGAGCAGAGTTTGGTTAATGAGGTGTAGGTGGACTCTTACAGAGAGCAGTGGTTGGAGACTGGGTGTAGAAGGATCATGCAGAGAGCAGAGGTTTCAGACTGAGCTACAGAAAGACTGTTATAGAGAGTTGAGGTTTGAGACTGAGGTGAAGAAGGACTGTTACAGAGAGCAGAGTTTTGAGACTGAGGTGCAGAAGGACTGTTACAGAGAGCTGAGGTTGGAGACTTTTGTACAGCAGGACTGTTACAGAGTGCAGAGTTTAAAGACTGGGTTGCAGAGGATCTGAAAAGAGCAGAGTTGGGAGACAGAGGTGCAGAAGGACTGTTAAAGAGAGCAGAGGTAGGAGACTGGGGTGCAGAAAGGTCGTTGCTGATAGCATAGTTTCTAGACTGCGGTGCAGAAGAACTGTTGCAGAGAGCAGATGTTGGAGACTGGGGTGCAGAAGGATTGTTACAGAAAGGAGAGGTTGGAGACTGGAGTGCATAAGGATCTTACAGAGAGCAGAGGTTGAAGACAAGGATGCAGAAGGACTTTTGTCGAGAGCAGAGGTTTGACACTGTTGTGGAGAAGAATCATTGCAGAGAGAAGAGGTTGGAGACTGGGTTTCAGAAGGCCTGTTACAGAGAGCAGAGTTTTGAGACTGGGTTGCAGAATTGCTCTTACAGAGAGCCGAGGTTGGAAACTGTTGTTCACAAAAACTGTTACAGAGAGCAGAGTTTGGAGACTGGGATGCAGAAGGGTCTTACAGAGAGCAGAGGTAGGAGACTAAGGTGCAGAATGATCATTGCAGAGAGCAGTGTTTTCAGACTGAGTTGCAGAAGAACTGTTGCAGAGAGCAAATGTTGGAGACTGGGGTTCAGAAGTAATATTTCAGAGAGCAGAGGTTGGAGACTGGTGTGAAGAAGGATCAGTGCAGAGAGAAGAGTTTGGAGACTGGTGTGCAGAAGGACTGTTACAGAGAGAAGAGTTTATAGACTAGGTTGGAGAAGGTTCCTACAGAGAGAAGAGGTTGGAAAATGAGGTGCAGAAGAACTGTTATAGAGATTAGAGGTCTGAGACTGAGGTGCAGAAGGAACTTTGCAGAGTACAGAGTTTTGAGACTGAGGTGAAGAAGGATGGTTACAGAGAGCAGAGGTCTGAGACTGGGTTGCAGAAGGAGTGGTGCAGAGAGCAGAGTTTGGAGACTGGGGTTAAGAAGGACTGTTGCAGAGAGTAGACTTTGGAGACTGTGGTGCAGAATGACTGTTACAGAGAGCAGAGGTCAGAGACAGGGGTGCAGAAGGATCTTACAGAGAGCAGAATTTGGAGACTGAGGTACAGAAGGACTCTTGCAGAGATCAGAAGTTGGAGACTGGGGTGCAGTAGGATCATTGCAAAGAGCAGAGGTTGGAGACTGGCATGCAGAAGGCCCACTATAGAGAGCAGAGTTTTGAGACTGGCGTGCAGAAGGCCTGTTACAGAGAGGAGAGGTTGGAGACTGGGGTGCAGAAGGACTTTTACAGAGAGCACAGTTTGGAGACTGTTTTGCTCAAGGAACTTACAGAGAGTAGAGGTTGGAGACTGAGGCGCACGTGTACTGTTACAGAGAGCAGTGGTTGGAGACTGGGGTGCAGAAGAATCTGGAGAGCAGATGTTTCAGACTGAGGTGCAGAAGTACTGTTACAGAGAGCAGAGGTTGGAGACTGAGGTGTAGAAAGACTGTTACAGAGAGCAGAGTTTAGACACTTAGGAGCAAAAGACCTTTACAGAAAGCAGAGTTTGGAAATTGGGGGGCAGAAGGAACGTTACAGGAATAAATGTTGGAGACTGCGGTATAAAAGAACTGTTACAGAGAGCAGAGTTTGGAGACTGGAGTGCAGAAGGACTGTTACAGAAAGCACAGGTTGGAGAATGAGGTGTAGAAGGATAGATACAGAGAGCAGAGGTTGGAGACTGGGGTTCAGAAGGACTGATTAAAAAAGCAGAGGTTGGAGAATGGGTTGTAGAAAGACCTTTACAGATAACAGAATTTGGAGACTGTGGTACATAAGGAGTGTTACAGAGAGCAGATGTTGGACACTGGGGAGCGGAAGGAGTGTTACAGTGGACAGACGTTGGAGACTGGGTGCCACAGGACCCTTGCAGAAAGCAGAGGTTAGAGACTGCAGTGGATAAGGAATGTTAGAGAGAGCAGATTTTGGAAACTGGAGACCAGAAACATCTTACAGAGAGCAGATTTTGGAGACTGTGGTGCAGAAGTACTGTTGTAGAAAACAGTCGTTGGAGACTGGTGTCCAGAACGATCCTTGCAGAGAGCAGAGTTTGAAGACTGGGGTGTAGAAGGACTGTTGCAGAGAGCAGATGTTGGAGACTGGGATGCAGAAGGACTGTTGCAGAGAGAAGAGGTTGGAGACTGGAGTGCAGAATGACTGTTGTAGAAAGCAGAGGTTGGAGAGTGAGGTGCAGAAAGACTGTTACAGAGAGCAGCGGCTGGAGCCTGGGGAGCAGAAGAACTGTTGCCAAAAGCAGAGGTTGGAGACTGAGGTGCAGAAAAACTCGTAGAGAGAGCAGATTTTGGATACTGGGGTGCAAAAGGACTGATGCAGGAAGCAGAGATTGGATTATGGTGTGCAGAAAATACCATTACAGAGAGCAGAGGATAGAGACTACAGTACAGAAGAACTGTTGCAGAGAGCAGAGTTTGGAGAGTGGGGTGAAGAAGAAGGACTGTTGCAGAGAGTAGATGTTGGAGACTGAGGTGCAGAAGTCCTTTTACATAGAGCAGAAGTAGGAGACTGGTGTGCAGAAGGATCGTTGCAAGGAGCAGAGCTTGGAGACAGGGGTGCAGAAGGATCTTACATAGAGAAGAAGTTGGAGACTGAGGTGCAGAAGGAGTGTTGCAGAGATCAGAGGTTGGAGACTGGCGTGCAGTAGGATCATTGCAGAGAGCAGAGGTTGGAGACTGCTGTGCAGAAGTATCGTTGCAGACAGTAGAGGTTGGAGACTGGGGTGAATAAGGCCTGATACAGAGAGGAGAGGTTTGAGACTGGGGTGCAGAAGGACTGTTATAGAGAGCAGAGTTAAGAGACTGGGTTGCTGAAAGACTTACAGAGAGCAGAGGTTGGAGACTGAGGTGCAGGTGGACTGTTACAGAGAGTATGGTTGGAGACTGGGTTGCTGAAAGATCTTACAGAGAGCAGAAGTTGGAAACTGAGGTGTAGAAAAACTGTTACAGAGAGCAGAGTTTGTAGACTGAGGTGCAGAAAGACTGTTACTGCAAGCAGAGGTTAAAAATTGAGGTGCAGAAGGACCGTTACAGAGACCAGGATTTGGAGACTGCAGTATAGAAAAACTGTTACAGAGAGCAGAGTTTGGACACTGGGGTACAGAAGAAATGTTACAGAGAGAACAGGTTTGAGACTGAGGTGTGGAAGTATATATACAGAGAACAGAGGTTTGAGACTGGGCTTCAGAAGGACTGATACAGAAAGCAGAGTTTTGAGACTGGGTTGCAGAAGGACCATTAAGGAGAGCAGAGGGTGGAGACTGCGTTTCAGAAGGACTGTTTCAGAGAGCATATTTTGGAGACTGTGGAGCAGAAGGACTGTTGAGAGGACAGAGTTTGGAGACTGGGGTGCCGCAGGACACTTGCAGAAAGTAGAGGTTAAAGACTGGGTTGGAGAAGGAATGTTACAGAGTGTAGAGTTTGGAAACTGGAGTTAGAAGAATCTAAAAGAGAGCAGAGTTTGAAGACTGTGGTGCAGAGGGACTATTGCAGAGAGCAGAGGTTTGAGACTGGGGTGCAGAAAGACTGTTACAGAAAGCACAGGTTGGAGACTGGGGTGCAGAAGGATAGATACAGAGCGCAAAGGTTGGAGACTGTGGTTCAGAAGGACTGATAAAAAAATAGAGTTTAAAGACTGGGCTGCAGAAGAACCGTTACAGAGAGCAGAGGTTGGAGACTTTGGTACAGTAGGACTGTTACAGAGAGCAGATGTTGGAGACTGGGGAGCAGAAGGACTGTTACAGAGGACAGAGGTTGGAGACTGGGGTGCCGCAGGACCTTCGAAGAAAGCAGAGGTTACAGTCTGCAGTGGAGAAGGAATGTTAGAGATAGCAGCATTTGGACACTGGCATGCAGAAAGATCTTCCAGAGTGCAGAGGTTGGAAACTGTGGTGCAGAAGGACTGTTGCAGAGAGCACACGTTGGAGCCTTGGTTCCAGAAGGATCGTTGCAGAGAGCAGAATTTTGAGACTGGAGTTAGAAGGACTGTTGCTGAGAGCAGATGTTGGAGAATGGGGTGCAAATGACTGTTGCAGAGAGCAGAGGTTGGAGAATGCGGTGCAGAAGGACTGTTGCAGAGAGCAGAGGTTGAAGACTGAGGTGCAGAAGGACTGTTACGGAGAGCAGAAATTGGAGACTGGGGTGCAGAAAGACGGTTACAGAGAGCAGAGTTTGGAGACTGGGTTGCAGAAGGAAGGTTACAGAGAGCAGAGGTTGGAGACTGGCATGCAGAAGAACTGTTGCAGAGAGCAGAGGTTGTCGACTGTGGTGCAAAAGGACTGTTGCAGAGAGCAGAGGTTTGAGACTGGTGTGGAGAAGAATCGTTTCAGAGAGAAGAATTTGGAGACTTGGGTGAGATGGTCTGTTACAAACAGCACTGCTTGGAGACTGGGTTGATGAAGGATCTTACAGAGAGCAGAGGTTGGAGACTGAGGTGCAGGGGGACTGTTATCGAGAGCAGTGGTTGGAGACTGGGGTGCAGAAGGATCATGCAGAGAGCAGAATTTTCAGACTGAGGTGCAGAAAAACTGTTGCAGAAATCAGAGGTTGGAGACTGGGGTGCAGTAGGACCATTGCAGAGAGCAAAGTTTGGAGACTGGGGTGCAGAAAGCCTGTTATGGAGAGCAGAGGTTGGAGACTGCAGTACAGAAGGACTGTTACACAGAGCAGAGGTTAGAGACTGTTGTGCAGAAGGACGGTTATAGAGTGCAGAGTTTAAAGACTGCGTTGAAGAAGGATCTTACAGAGAGCAGAATAGGGAGACTGAGGTGCAGAAGTATGTTACAGACAGCAGAGGTAGAAGACGGGGTGCAGAAGGTTCGTTGCAGACAGCAGAGTTTTTAGACTGATGTGCAGAAGGACTGTTGCAGAGAGCAGATTTTGGAGACTGGGGTGCAGAAGGACTGTTGCAGAGAGCAGAGGTTGGACACTGGTGTGAAAAAAATACTGTTACAGAGAGCAGTGTTTGGAGACTGGGTTTTAGAAAGATCCTACAAAGAGCAGAGTTTGGAGACTGAAGTGCAGAAGGACTGTTACAGATTGTAGCGGTTGGACACTGAGGTGCAGTAGGACCCTTCAGAAAAGAGAGTTTGGAGACTGAGGTGCAGAAGGATTGTTACAGAGAGCAGAGTTTGGAGAATGGGTGCAGAAGGTCTGTTGCATAGAGTAGAGATGGGAGACTGGGGTGCAGAAGGACTGTTGCAGAAAGCAGAGGTTGGAGACTGAGGTGCAGAAGGACTCTTAGAGAGAGCAGATGTTGGAGACTGGGGTACAGGAGGACTGATGCACAAAGCAGAGATTGGATTCTGGGGGGCAGAAAGACCGTTACAGAACAGAGTTTAGAGACTGCAATACAAAAGGACTGTTGCAGAGAGCAGAGTTTGGAGACTGGGGTGCAGAAGGACTGTTACAGAGAGTAGATGTTGGAGATTGAGGTGCAGAAGTCCAGTTACATAAAGCAGAGGATGGAGACTGGGGTGCAGGAGGATTGTTGCAAAAAGCAGACCTTTGAGACAGGGGTGCAGAAGGATCTTACAGAGAGAAGAAATTGGAGACTGAGGTGCAGAGTGAGTGTTGCAGAGATCAGAGGTTGGAAACTGGCGTGCAATAGGATCATTGCAGAGAGCAGAGGTTAGAGTTTAGTGTGCACAAGGATCATTGCAGAGAGCAGAGGTTGGAGACTGGGATGCAGAAGGTCTGCTACGGAAAGGAGAGCTTGGATACTCGGGTGCAGAAGGACTGTTATAAAGAGCAGAGTTTAGAGACTGGGTTGCTGAATTATCTTACAGAGGGCAGAGATTGGAGACTGAGGTGCAGGTGGACTGTTACAGAGAGCAGTGGTTGGAGACTGGGGAGGAGAGGATCGTGCAGAGAGCAGAGGATTCAGGCTGAGGTTCAGAAGGACGGTTACAGAGAGCAGAGGTTGGAGACTGAGTTGTAGAAGGACTGTTACACAGAGAAGAGTTTGAAGACTCAGGTGCAGAAGGACTGTGACAGCTAGAAGAGTTTGGAAATTGGGGTGCAGAAAGACCTTTAAAGAGAGAAGAGGTTGGAGACTGCGGTATAGGACTGTTACCAAGATCAGAGGTTGGAGACGGGGATGCAGAAGGACTCAGAGAGAGAAGAAGTTGGAGACTGGGGTGCAGATGGACTGATACAGAAAGCAGAGATTGGAGTCTGGTGTGCAGAAAGACCGTTACAGAGAGCAGATGTTGAAGACTGCAGTACAGAAGGACTGTTGCAGAGAGCAAAGTTTGGAGACTGGTGTGCATAAGGACTCTTACAGAGAGCACAGGTTGGAGACTGAGGTGTAGCAGGATAAATAGAAAGAACAGAGTTTTGAGACGGTGTTAAAATTGACTGATGCAGAAAAAAGAGGTTGGAGACTGGGGTGTAGAATGACTGTTGCCGAGAGCAGAGGTTGGAGACTGAGGTGCAGAAGGACTCTTAGAGAGAGCAGGATATTTAGACTGAGGTGCAGAAAAACTGATACAGAAAGCAGAGATTAGAGTCTGTGGTGCAGAAAGACCGTTACAGAGAGTAGAAGTTGGAGACTGCAGTACAGAAAGACTGTTGCAGAGAGCAGTGTTTGGAGACTGGGGTGCAGAAGGACTGTTGAAGAGAGCAGAGATTAACGACTGAGGTTCAGAAGTTCTTTTACATCAAGAAGAATTTGGAGACTGGGTTGCAGAAGGATTGTTGCAAGGAGCAGAGCTTGGAGACAGGGGTGCAGAAGGATCTTACAGAGAGCAGAAGTTGGATACTGAGGTGCAGAAGGACTGTTGCAGAAATCAGAGGTTGGAGACTGGGATGCAGTAGCATCATTTCAGAGAGCAGTGGTTGGAGATTGGGGTGCAGAAACATCGTTGCAGAGAGCAGAGTTAGGAGACTGGCATGCAAAAGGCCTGTTAGAAAGAGGAGTTGTTGGAGAGTGGGTGCAGAAGGACTGTTACAAAGAGCAGAGTATGAAGACTGGTTTGCTATAGGATCTAAAAGAGAGCACAGGTTGGAGACTGAGGTGCAGGTGGACTGTTACAGAGAGCAGTGTTTTGATACTGGGTTGCAGAAGGATCGTGCAGAGAGCAGAGGTTTCAGACTGAGGTGCAGAAGCACTGTTACAGAGAGCAGAGGTTGGAGACTGAGGTGTAGAAGGACTGTTACAGAGAGCAGAGTTTGGAGACTCTGGTGCAGAAGGACTGTTACAGGAAGCAGAGTTTTGAAATTGGGGTGCAGAAGGACCGTTACAGAGAGCAGAGGATTGAGACTGAGGTGCAGAAAGACTCTTACATAGAAAACAGGTTTAATACTGAGGTGCAGAAGGATAGATACAGAGAACAGAGGTTGGAAACTGGGGTTCAGACTGACTGATACAGAAAGCAGAGGTTGAAGACTGGGGTGTAGAAAGACCGTTACAAAGAGCAGAGGTTGGAGACTGCGGTACAGAAGGACTGTTACGTAGAGCGGATCTCAGAATCTGGGGAGCAGAAGGACTGTTGCAGAGAGCAGATGTTGGTAACTAGGGTGCAGAAGGACTGTTGTAGAGTGCAGAGTTTGGAGACTGACGTGCGGAAGTCCTGTTACAGAGAGCAGAGGTCGGAGACTTTGGGGCAGAAGGACTCTTACAGAGAGCTGAGGTTGAATACAGGGCTGTAGAAGCATCTTACAGAGGTCAGAATTTTGCGACTGAGGTGCAGAAGAACTGTTGCAGAGAGCAGAGTTTGAAGACTGAGGTGAAGAAGGATTATTACAGAGAGCAGAGTTTAGAAACTGGAGTGTAGAAGCAGCGTTGCAGATAGCAGAGGTTGGATCCTGAAGACAAGGAGGATGGTTGCAGAGAGCAGATGTTAGAGACTGGGGTGCAGAAGGACTATTAAAAAGAGCAGAGGTTGGAGACTGAGGTGCAGAAAGATCATTTTTCAGAGCAGAGGTTTGAGACTTGTGTGCAGAAAGACTGTTAAAAATTGCAGAACTTGGAGACTGAGGTGCCCAAGGACTTTTACAGAGAGGAGACGTTGGAGACTGGGGTGCAAAAGGATTCTTACAGAGAGCAGCGGATGGAGATTGGGGTGCCGAAGGTCGTTGCAGAGAGCAGAGGTTGGAGAATGAAGTGCAGAAGGATCGCTACAGAGAGCAGAGTTTGGAGACTGGGATGCAGAAGAAATATTGCACAGAGCATAGGTTGGAGACTGGGGTGCAGAAGTACTGTAGCAGAGAGCGGAAGTTGGATATTTGGGTGCAGAAAAACTGTTGCAGAGAGCAGTGTTTGGAGACTGGGATGCAGAAGGATCATTGCAGAGAGCAGAGTTTGGAGACTGGGGTTTAGAAGGACTGTTGCAGAGAGCAGAGGTTGGAGACTGAGGATCAGAAGGATCGTTGCAAAGAGAAGAGGTTGGAGACTGGGGTGCAGAAGGCCTGTTACAGAGAGCACAGTTTGGAGACTGGGGTGCAGAAGACCTGTTACACAGAGCAGAAGTTGGAGACTGGGGTGCAGAAGGATCGTTGCGGAGAGTAGAGGTTTTTGACTGAGGCTTAGAAGGACTGTTACAGAGAGCAGAGTTTGGAATCTGAGGTGCAGAAGGACTGTTACAGAAAGCAGATGTTGGCAATTGGGGTGCAGAAGGACCGTTATAGAGAGAAGAGGTTGGAGACTGCGGTATAGAAGGACTGTTAGAGAGAGCAGAGTTTGGAGACTTTGGTGCAGAAGGACCGTTGTAGAGAGCAGATGTTGGAGACTAGGATGCAGAAGGATTGTTACAGAGAGCAGATGTTGGAGACTGAGGTGCAGAAGTATTGTTACAGAAAACAGAGTTTGGAGAGTGGGGTACAGTACGACCATTACAGAGAGCAAAGGTTGGATACTGAGGTGCAAAAGGAATTTTACAGAGAGCAGAGTTTGGATACTGCGGTGCAGGAGGACTGTTACAGAGAGCAAAGGTTGGAGAAAAAGATGCAAAAGGATCTTAAAGAGAGCAGAGTCTGGAGACTTCTGTGCAGAAGGACTGTTGCAGAGATCAGAGGTTGGAGACTGAGGTTCAGAAGGATCGTTGCAGAGAGCATAGTTTAAAGACTGGGGTGCAGAAAGCCTGTTACAGAGAGCAGAGTTTGGAGACTGAGGTGCAGAAGTATTGTTACGGAGAACAGAGTTTTGAGAGTGGGGTACAGAAGGACCATTACAGAGAGCAAAGTTTGGATACTGAGGTGCAAAAGGAATTTTACAGAGAGCAGATTTTGGATACTGGGGTGCAGGAGGACTGTTACAGAGATCAGAGTTTGGAGACTGAGGTGCAGAAGGATCATTGCAGAGAGAAGAAGTTGGAGACTGGGTTGCAGAAGGACTGTTACAGAGATCAGAGATTCGAGATTGCGGTGCAGAAGTACTGTTACAGAGAGAAAAGGTTGGAGACTGGGGTGCAGAAAGCCTGTTTCAGAGAGCATCAGTCGAAGACTGAGGTGCAGAAGGACTGTTAAAGAGAGCAGAGGTTGGAGACTGAGGTGCAGAAGGATTGGTACAGAGAGGAGAGGTTGGAGACAGAGGTGTAGAAAGACTGTTACAGAGAGCAGAGTTTGGAAGCTGGGGTGCAGAAGGATCGTTGTAGAGAGCAGAGGTTGCAAACTGAAGTTTAGAAGGTTCGTTGCAGAGAGAAGAGGTTGGAGACTGAGGTGCAGAAGGATCGTTACAGAGAGCAGATGTTTGAGACTGGGGTAAGAAAGACAGTTACAGAGAGCACAGTTTGGAGAGTGGTGTGCAGAGGAAATGTTGCAGTGAGCAGAGATTGGAGACTGTGGTACAGAAGTACTGTTACAAAGAGCAGAGGCTGGAGACTGGGGTTCAGAAGGAATGTCACAGAGAGCAGATTTTGGAACCTGGGGTGCAGAAGGATCTTACAGAGAGCAGAGGCTGGAGACTGGGGTCAGAAAGACTGTTGCAGAGAATAGACGTTGGAG
The DNA here is from genome assembly GCF_052094955.1 of Ictidomys tridecemlineatus. Classification (NCBI taxonomy): domain Eukaryota; kingdom Metazoa; phylum Chordata; class Mammalia; order Rodentia; family Sciuridae; genus Ictidomys; species Ictidomys tridecemlineatus. The sequence goes on from NW_027526138.1 coordinate 129,235, forward strand.
ACTGTGGTGCAGAAGGATCATTGCAGAGCACAGAAGTTGGAGACTGGGGTATAGAAGGACTGTTGCAGAGAGCAGAGGTTTGAGACTGGGGTGCAGAAGGACTGTTGCAGAATGCAGACGTTGGAGACTGAGGTGCGGAAGGACTTTTACAGAGAGCACTGGTTGGAGACTGGGGTGCAGAATAACTGATACACAAAGCAGCATTTGGAAACTGGGGGGTAGAATGACCATTACAGAGAGTAGAGGTTGGAGACTGCGGTACAGAAGGACTATTAAAGAGAGCAGAGTTTGAAGCCTGGGGTGCAGAAGGACTGTTGCAGAGAACAGTGGTTGGAGACTGAGGTGCAGAAGGATCGCTGCATAGAGAAGTGGTTGGAGACCTGGGTGCAGAAGTTCTGTTACAGAGCAGAGTTTGGAGACTGGGTTGCAGAAGGCCTGTTACAGAGAGCAGAGGTTGGAGACTGAAGTGAAGAAGGACCATTATAGAGAGCAAAGTTTGGATACTGAGGTGCAAAAGGACTTTTACAGAGAGCAGAGGTTGGATACTAAGGTGCAGGAGGACTGTTACAGAGAGCAGAGGTTGGAGAAAGGGATGCAAAAGGATCTTAAAGAGAGCAGATTCTGGAGACTTGGGTGCAGAAGGACTGTTGCAGAGATCAGAGTTTGGAGACTGAGGTGCAGAAGGATCATTGCAGAGAGAAGAGGTTGGAGACTGGGTTGCAGAAGGACTGTTACAGAGATCAGAGGTTCGAGATTGCGGTGCAGAAGTACTGTTACAGAGAGAAGAGTTTGGAAGCTGGGGTGCAGAAGGATTGTTGTAGAGAGCAGAGGTTGCAAACTGAAGTTTAGAAGGTTCGTTGCAGAGAGCAGAGGTTGGAGACTGAGGTGCAGAAGGATCGTTACAGAGAGCAGATGTTTGAGACTGGGGTAAGAAAGACAGTTACAGAGAGCACAGTTTGGAGAGTGGTGTGCAGAGGAAATGTTGCAGTGAGCAGAGATTGGAGACTGTGGTACAGAAGTACTGTTACAAAGAGCAGAGGCTGGAGACTGGGGTTCAGAAGGAATGTCACAAAGAGCAGACTTTGGAACCTGGGGTGCAGAAGGATCTTACAGAGAGCAGAGGCTGGAGACTGGGGTCAGAAAGACTGTTGCAGAGAAAAGATTTGAAGACTGTGGTGCAGAAGGATCATTGCAGAGCACAGAGGTTGGAGACTCAGGTATAGAAGGACTGTTGCAGAAAGCAGGCGTTGGAGACTGAGGTGCAGAAGGACTTATACAAAGAGCACTGGTTGCAGCCTGGGGTGCAGAATAACTGATACACAAAGAAGCATTTGGAAACTGGGGTGCAGAATGACCGTTAGAGAGAGAAGAGGTTTTAGACTGCGGTACAGAAAAACTATTACAGAGAGCAGAGTTTGAAGCCTGGGGTACAGAAGGCCTGTTGCAGAGAACAGAGGTTGGAGACTGAGTTGCAGAAGGATCGTTACATAGAGAAGTGTTTGGAGACTGGGGTGCAGAAGTCCTGTTACAGAGCAGAGTTTGGAGACTGGGTTGCAGAAGACCTGTTACAGAGAGCAGAGGTTGGAGACTGGGGTGCAGAAGGACCATTACAGAGAGCAGAGGTTTCAGACTGAGGCTCAGAAGGACTGTTACAGAGAGCAGAGGTTGGAGTTTGATTTGCAGAAGGACTGTTACAGAAAGCAGAGTTTGGCAATTGGGGTTCAGAAGAGTTTGGAGACTGCGCTACAGAAGGACTGTTACAGAGAGCAGATTTTGGAGAGTGGGGTGCAGAAAGACAATTGCAGAGAGAAGAGGTTGGAGCCTGTTGAGAAGAAGGATCGTTGCAGTGAGCAGATGTTGGAGACTAGGGTGCAGAACGACCATTACAGAGAGCAAAGTTTGGAAACTGAGGTGCAGAAGGACTTTTACAAAGAGCAGACGTTGGACACTGTGGTGCAGAAGGACTGTTACAGAGAGCAGATGTTGGAGACTGGGATGCAGAAGGATCTTACAGAGAGCACAAATTGAAGACTGGAGTGCAAAAGGACTGTTGCAGAGAAGAGTTTGGAGACTGAGGTGCAGAAGCATCGTTGCAGAGAGAAGAGGTGGGAGACAGGGGTGCAGAAGGCCTGTTACAGAAATCAGAGTTAGGAGACTGGGGTGCAGAAGGCTTGTTATGTAGAGCAGAGGTTGTAGGCTGGGGTGCAGAAGGACTGTTACAGATAGCACAGTTTGAAGACTGGGGTGCAGAAGGATCGTTGCGGAGAGCAGAGGATTCAGAATGAGGCGCAGAAGTAATTTTACAGAGAGCAGAATTTGGAGTCTGAGGTGTAGAACGACTGTTACAGAAACCAGAGTTTGGCAATTGGTGAGCAGAAGGATCATTACTAAGAGAAGAGGTTGTAGACTGAGATACAAAAGGACTGTTACAGAGAGCAGAGTTTGGAGAATGGGTAGAAGAAGGATCGTTGCAGAGAGCAGATGTTTGAGACTGGGTTGCAGAAGTACCGTTACAGAGAGCAGAGGTTCGAGATTGTGGTGCAGAAGAACTGCACAGAGAGCAGAGTTTGAAGACTGGGGTGCAGAAGGATTGTTACAGAGAGCAGAGTTTGGAGACTCGGGTGCAGAAGGACTGTTACAGAGAGCAGAGGTTCGAGACTGGGGTGCAGAAGAACTGTTACAGAGAACAGAGTTTGGAGAGTGGGGTGCATAAAGCCTGTTACAGAGAGCAGATGTTGGTGACTGAGGTACAGAAGGACTGTTATAGAGAGCAGAGTTTAGAGATTGAGGAATAGAAGGATTGGTACAGAGAGCAGAGGTTGGAGACTGAGGTGCAGAAGGACTGTTACAAAGAGCATATGTTGAAGATTGTGGTACAGAAAGATCGTTGCAGAAAGCAAAGGTTGGAAACTGAGGTGCAGAAGGATTATTGCAGAGAGCAGAGGTTGGAGAATGGGGCGCAGAAGGATCTTTACAAAGAGCAGAGGTTGGAAACTTGGTCAGAAGGACAGTTACGGAGACCACAGGTTGGAGACTGTGGTGCAGAAGGATCGCTGCAGGGAGCAGAGGTTGGAAACTGAGGTGCAGAAGGATCGTTTCAGAGAGCAGAGTTTGGAGACTCAGGGGCAGAAGGATCGTTACAGAGAGCAGAGGTTGGAGACAGGTGTGCAGAAGGACTGTTGCAGAGAATCGAGGTTGGAGATATAGGTGCAGAAGGACTGATACAGAGAGCAGAGGTTGGAGATTGGGGTGCAGAAGGACTGATAAACAAAGCAGAGGTTGGAGACCGGACTGCAGAAGAACCATTACAGCCAGTAGAGTTTGGAGACTGCAGTACAGAAGGACTTTTACAGAGAGCACAGGTTGGATACCGGGGTGCAGAACGACTGTTGCAGAGAACAGAGTTTGGAGACTGCCATGTCGAAGAATCTTACAGAGAGTAGAGTTTGGAGACTGGGTTGCAGTAGGACTGTTGCACAGAGCAGAGGGTGGATACTGGGGTGCATCAGGATTGGTACAGAGAGCAGAGTTTGGAGACTACGGTGCAGATGGATCTTACAGAGCGTAGAGGTTAGAGACCTGGGTGCAAAAGGACTGTAGCAGAGAGCAGAGTTTGGAGACTGTGGTGCAGAAGGATATTACAGAGAGTAGAGGTTGGAGACTAGGGTGGAGTAGGACTGTTGCAGAGAGCAGAGGTTGCAGACTGAGTTGCAGAAGGACTGTTACAGAGGGCAGAGTTTTGAGACTGTGGTGCAAAACGACTGATACAGAAAGCAGAGGTTGGATACTGGGGTGCATAAGGACCCTTACAGAGCATAGCGGATGGAGACTGCGGTCCAGAAGGACTGTTACTGAGAGCAGAGGTTGGAGACTGGGGTGCAAAAGAACTAATGTAGAGACCAGAGGTTGGAGACTTGGATGCTGAAGGATCTTTGGGGCTATCAGAGTATGGAGATTGTGGTGTAGAAGGACTGTTGCAGAGAGCAGACGTTGGAGACTGTGGTGCAGAAAGACTGTTGCATAGAGCAGAGGTTGGAGACTGAGGTAAGAAGGACTGTTAAAGAGAGCAGAGGTTGGAGAATGGGGTGCAGAAGGATTATTGCAGAGAGCAGAGTTTTCAGATTGAGGTACAGAAGAACTGTTGCAGAGTGCAGATGTTGGAGACTGGGTTTCAGAAGGACTGTTGCAGTGAGAAGAGGTTTGAGACTAGGGTGCAGAAGGATCATTGTAGAGAGCAGAGGTTGGAGACAAGGGTGCAGAAGGAAGTTTGCAGAAAGCTGAGTTTGGTGACTGAGGTGAAGAAGGACTGTTAAAAGAGAAGAGGTTGGAGCCTGGGGTGCAGAAGGACTGATACAGAAAGCAGAGGTTGAAACCTGGGGTGCAGATGGACTGTTGCAGAGACCAGAGTTTTGAGACTGTGGTGGAGAAGGACTGTTGCAGAGAGCAGATGTTGGAGACTTGCGTGCAGAAAGATCCTTGGTGCAAGCAGATTATGGAGACTGGGGTGTAGAAGGACTGTTTCAGAGAACAGAGTTTGGAGTTTGAGGTGCAAAAGGACCATTGCAGAAAGCAGAGGTTGGAGACTGGGTTTCAGAAGGATCCTACAGAGATCAGAGTTTGGAAACTGAGTAGCAGAAGGACTGTTGCAAAGAGCAGAGGTTGGAGATACGGGCACAGAAGTACTTTTGCAGAGAACAGAGATTGGAGTCTGAGGTGCAGAAGGACTGTTACAGAGAGCAGAGGTTGGAGACTGGTGTGCAGAATAATTATTGTAGAGATCAGTGTTTGAAGACTGGGGTGCAGAAGAACTATTGCCGAAAGCAGAGGTTGGAGGCTGGGTTTCAGATGGATCTTACAGAGAGCTGAGTTTGGACACTGAGGTGCATAAGGACTGTTGAAGAGAGCAGAGGTTGGAGACTGGGACGCAATAGGACTGTTGCAGAGAACAGTGTTTGGAGTCTGAGGTGCAGAAGGACCTTTAAAGAGAGCAGAGGTTTGAGACAGGGGTGCAGAATGACTTATATATAACGCAGAGTTTGGAGACTTGGGTGCAGAAGGACCATTACAGAGCGCAGAGGTTGTAGACTGTGGTGCAGAAGCACTGATACAGAAAGCAGAGTTTGGAGATTGGGGTGCAGAAGCACTGATACAGAAAGCAGAGTTTGGAGACTGGGGTGAAGAAGGACCCTTACAGAGAACTGAGGTTGAAGACTGCGGTACAGAAGAACTGTTGTTGAGAATAAGGTTGGAGACTGGGGTGCAGAGGGACCATTGCAGAGAGCAGAGGTTGGAGACTGAGGTGCAGAAGGAATGTTATAGAGAGTAGAGTTTGGAAACTGGGGTACATAAAGATCTTATAGAAAGCAGAGTTTGGAGACTGGGTTGCAGAGAGACTGTTGCAGAGCAGACATTGGAGAATGGGGTGCAGAAAGATCGTTGCAGAGTGCAGATTATGGAGACGGGGGTATAGAAGGACTGTCCCAGAGAGCAGAGTTTGGAAACTGGTGTGTAGAAGGACTGTTGCAGAAAGCAGTTGTTAAAGACTGAGGTGCAGAAGGACTGTTTCAGAAAGCAGAGTTTTGAAACAGGGGTGCAGAAGGACTGATACAGTGAGCAGTGACTGAGACTGAGGTGCAGAAGGAATGTTACAGAGAGCAGAGGTTGGAGACTGGGTTGTAGAAGTTTCTTTCAGAGAGCAGGGTTTGGAGACTGAGGTGCAGAAGGACTGTTACAGAGAACAGAGGTTGGAGAGTGGGGTGCAGAAGGACTGTTTAAGAGAGCAGAGCAGAGGTTGGAGACTGGTGTATAGAAGGACTGTTGAAGAGAGCACATGTTGGAGAATGGGGTGCAAAAAGACTGTTGCAAAGAGGAGACGTTGGAGACTGAGGTGTAGAAGGACTGTTACAAAGTGCAGATGTTTGAGACTGGGATGCAGAAGGATCGTTGCAGAGAGCAGAAGTTGAAGACTGATGTTCAGAAAGATCGTTGCAGAGAGCAGAGGTTAGAGACTGGGGTACAGAAACATCGTAACAGAGAGCAGACGTTTGAGATTGGGGTGCAAAAGGGCTTTTACAGAGAGCACAGGTAGGAGACTGGAGTGCAGAAGTAATGTTGCAGAGAGCAGAGGTTGAAGATTGGGGTACAGGAGGACTTTTGAAGAAAGCAGAGGTTGGAGACTGAGGTGCAGTAAGACTGTTAAAGAGAGCAGATATTGGAGACTGGGGTGCAGAAGGACTTATAGAGAAAGCAGATGTTGGAGACTGGGGTGCAGAAGGACGGATAAAGAGAGCAGAGGTTGGAGACTCCAGTACAGAAGGACTGGTATAGAGAGCAGTGGTTGGACACTGGGATGCAGAACGACTGTTGCAGAGAACAGAATTTGGAGACTGGGGTGCAGAAGGACTGTTTCAGCGAGCAGATGTTGGAGACAGGATGCAGAAGGATTGTTGCAGACAGCAGAGGTTGAAGACGGGTGCAGAAGGACAGATACAGAGAGCAGATTTTGGAAACTGGGGTGAAGAAAGACTGGTACAGAGAGAAGAGTTTGGAGACTGGGGTGCACGAAGACTGTTACAGAGAGCAGAGTTTGGAGACTGGGTTGCAGAAGGATCTTACGAAGAGCAGAGGTTGTAGACTGAGGTGCACAAGCACTGTTACAAAGAGTAGAGTTTGGAGACTGAGGTGCAGAAGGATCGTTACAGAAAGCTGAGCTTGGAGACTTAGGTGCAGAAAGATTGATACAGAGAGCAGAGTTTGGAAACTGAGGTGCAGAAGGACTATTGCAGAGAGAAGAGGGTTTAGATTGGTATGTAGAAGCACTGTTGCAGAGAGTAGAGGTAGGAGATTGGGGTGGAGAAGTACTGTATCTGAGAGCAGAGGTTGGAGACTAAGGTGCAGAAGGACAGTTACAGAGAACAGTTTTTGGAGACTCGGATGCAGAAGGACCCTTACAGAGAGCAGTGGTTGGAGACTGCAGTACAGAAGGACTGTTACAGAGAACAGAGGTTGGAGACTGGTGTGGAGAAGAACTGTTTCAGAGAGTATATGTTAGATACTGTGGCTAAAAAGGACTGACGCAGAGAACAAAGGTTGGAGACTGGGGTGAAGAAAGAACTTTGAAGAGAGCAGAGTTTGGAGACTGAGGTGCAGAAGGATCTTACAGTGAGAAGAGGTTGGAGTCTGGGATGAAGAAGGACTGTGGCAGAGAGCACATGTTGAAGACTGGAGTGCAAAAAGACTGTTGCAGAGAGCACAGGTTGGAGACTGAGGTGTAGAAGGACTGTTACAGAGTGCAGATATTTTAGACTGGGATGACGAAGTATCGTTGCAGACAGCAGAATTTGGAGACTGAGGTGCAGAAAGATCGTTGCAGAGAGCAGAGGTTAGACACTGGTGTGCAAAAGCATCGTTACAGAAAGCAGAGGTTTTAGATTGGGGTGCAGAAGGACTTTTACAGAGAGTACAGGTAGGAGACTGGGGTGCAGAAAGAATGTTGCAGAGAGCAGAGGTTGGAGACTGGGATGCAGGAGGACTTTTGCAGAAAGCAGAGGTTGGAGAGTGAAGTGCAGAAAGACTGTTAAAGAGAGCAGATATTGGAGACTGGGGTGCAGAAGGACTTATAGAGAAAGTAGATGTTGCAGACTGGGGTGCAGAAGGACGGATAAAGAGAGCAGACGTTGGAGACCCGGTAGAGAAGGACTGCTGTAGAAAGCAGAGGTTGAACACTGGGATGCAGAATGACTGTTGCAGAGAACAGAGGTTGGAGACTGGGGTGCAGAAGGACTGTTGCAGAGAGCAGAGTTTTCAGACTGAGGTAAAGAAGAACTGTTGCAGAGAGAAGATGTTGGAGACTGGGGTTCACAAGGACTGTTGCAACGAGCAGAGTTTTTAGACTGGGGTGCCAAAGGATCTCTGCAGTGAGAAGAGGTTAAAGTCTGAAATGCAGACGGACTGTGGCAGAGAGCAGACAATGGAGACTGGGGTGCAGAAGGATTACTGCAGAGAGCAGAGTTTGGAGACTGAGGTGCAGAAGGACTGTTACTGAGAGCAGATTTTGGAGACTGTGGTTCAGGACTGATACAGAAAACAGATGTTTGAGACTGGTGTGCAGAATGATTGTTGCAGACAGCAGAGGTTGGAGACTGGGTTGCAGAAAGACTGTTGCATAGAGCAGAGGTTGGAGACTTAGGTGCAGAAGGACTGTTACAGAGAGCAGTGGTTGGAGACTGTGGTGCAGAAAGACTGATACAGTAAGCAGTGTTTGGAGACTGGGGTGCAGAAGGACCATTAGAGAGAGAAGAGGTTGGAGACTGCAGTACAGAAGGACTGTTACGGAGAGCAGAGTTTGGAGACTGGGGTGCAGAAGGACTGTTGCAGAGAACAGAAGTTGGAGACTGGGGTGCAGAAGGATCGTGGCAGAGAGCAGAGTATTCAGACTAATGTAGAGAGCATATTTTGGAGACTGGGGTGCATAATGACTGTTGCAGAGAGCAGAGGTTGGAGGCTTCTGTGCAGATGGACTGTTCCAGAGGGTACATGTTGGAGACTGGGTGCAGAAAGCCTGTTAAAGAGAGCAGAGTTTGGAGAAGGGGTGCAGAAGGACTATTACAGAGAGCAGACATTGGAGATGGGTTTGCAAAAAGATCTATCAGAGAGTAGAGTTTGGAGACTGAGATGCAGAAGGACTGTAACAGAGTGTTGAGTTTGAAGACTGAGGTGCAGAAGGACAATTGCAGATATCATAGTTTGAAGACTGAGGTGTAGAAGGACTGTTGAAGAGAGTAGCGGTTGGGGACTGAGGTGCAGAAGGACTGATACAGAAAGCAGAGTTTTGATACTGGGGTGCTTAAGGACCATTATAGGGAGCAGAAGTTGGAGAATGCAGTGCAGAAGAAATGTTACAGAGAGAAGATTTTGGAGACTGGGGTGCAGAAGGACTGTTGCAGGGAAAAGAGTTTGGCGACTGAGGTGTCGAAGGAACTTTGAAGATAGCAGACATTGAAAACTAGGGTGCAGAAGAATCGTACAGAGAGAAGAGGCTGGAGACTAGGGTGCAGAATTATTGTTACAGAGAGAAGAGGATAGAGACTGAGGTGCAGTAGTACTGTTACAGAGAGCAGAGGTTGGAGACTGTGGTGCAGGACTGATACAGAAAGCAGAGGATGAAGACTGGGGTGCAGAAGGACCATTACAAAGAGCAGAGATTGGAGAATGGGGTACAAAAGTACTTTTACAGAGAGCAGAGATTTGATACTGGGGAGCGGAAGGACTGTTGCAAAACAGAGGTTTAAGACAGGTTTGCAGAAGGACCATTGCAGAGACCAGAGGGTGGAGACTGAGGTGCAGAAAGATTGTAACAGAGAGTAGAGTTTGGAGACTGGGGTACAGAAGCATATTACAGCGAGCAGAGTTTGGAGACTGTGATGAAGGAGGACTGCTGCAGAGAGCAGAATTTGGAGACTGGGGTGCAGAAGGATTGTTACAGAGACCAGAGGTTGGATACTGGGGTGCAGACGTACTTTTGCAAAGATCAGAAGTTGGAGAATTGGGTGCAGAAAGAACTGTTGCGGAGAGCAGAGGTTGGAGACTGAGGTGCAAAAGGACTGTTATAGAGAGCAGAGGATTGAGACAGGGGTGCAGAAGGAATGATATAGAAAGCAGAGGTTGAAGACTGGGGTACAGGAGGAATGATATAGAAAGCAGAGGTTGAAGACTGGGGTACAGGAGGACTATTACAGAGAGAAGAGGTTGGAGTCTCCAGTACAGAAGGACTGTTACAGAGAGCAGATGTTGGAGACTCGGGTGCAGAAGGAATGTTGTAGAGAGTAGATGATGGAGACTGGGTTCCAGAAGGACTGTAGCAGAGAGAAGACATTGGAGACTAAGGTGCATAAGGACAGTTACACAGAGCAGAGTTTGGAGATTGGGGTGGAGAAGGACTGATACAGAAAGCAGAGGTTGGAGATTCGGATTCAGAAGTACCCTTACAGAGAGCAGAGTTTGGAGACTTGGGTGGAGAATGACTGTTGCTGATAGCAGATGTTGGAGACTGGGGTGCAATAGGACTGTTGCAAAGAGCAGAGAATGGAGACTTGGGTGCAGAAGGACTGTTACAGAGAGCAGAGGTTGCAGACTGAGTTGCAGAAGGACTTTTACAGAGGGCATAGTTTGAAGACTGTGGTGCAAAATGACTGATACAGAAAGCAGAGGTTGGATACTTGGGTGAATAAAGACCCTTACAGAGAACAGAGGTTGGAGACTGCAGTACAGAAGGACTGGTACAGAGAGCAAAGGTTGGAGACTGGCGTGCAGAAGAACTGATGTAGAGAACAGAGGTTGGAGACTGGGATCCAGAAGGATCGTTGTGTCGAGCAGAGTATGGAGACTGGGGTATAGAAGGACTGTTGCAGAGAGCAGAGGTTGAAGACTGGGGTGTAGAAGAACTGTTGCAGAGAGCAGACGTTGGAGACTGGGGTGCGGAAGAATCGTTTGGGCGAGCAGAGTATAAAGACTTGGGTGTAGAAGGACTGTTGCAGAGAGCAGAGGTTTGAGACTGGGGTGTCTAAGGACTGTTTCACAGAGCAGATGTTGGAGACTTGGGTGCAGAAGGACTGTTGCATAGAGCAGAGATTGGAGACTGAGGTACAGAAGAGCTGTTAAAGAGACTGGAGGTTGGAGACTGGGGTGAAGATGGACTATCGCAGAGAGTAGAGTTTTCAGACTGAGGTACAAAAGAACTGTTGCAGAGAGCAGATTTTAGAGACTGGGGTTCACAAGGACTGTTGCAGCGAGCAGAGTTCTGAGACTGGGGTGCCAAAGGATCTTTGCAGAGAGCAGAGGTTGGAGACTGAGGTGCAGAAAGATCGTTGTGGAGAGCAGAGTTTCGAGACTCGTGTGCAGAAGGATCATTACAGAGAGCAGAGTTTGGAGCCTGGGGTGCAGAAGGAATGTTGCAGAGAGCAGAGGTTATAGACTTGGGTGCAGAGGACTGTTGCAGAAAGCAGAGGTTGGAGACTGAGATGCAGAAGGACTGATGGAGAAAGCAGATGTTGGAGACTGTGGTGCAGAAGAACCATTAGAGAGAGCAGAGGTTAAAAACTGAAGTGCAGAAGGACTGTTACAGAGAGCAGACGTTAGAGCCTGGGTTTCAGAAAGATCTTACAGAAAAAAGCGTTTGGAGACTGAGGTGCAGAAGGACTTTTTCAGAGAGTGGAAGTTCGAGACTGAGGTGCAGAAGGATCTTTACAAAGAGCAGAGGTTGGAGACTGGGGTTCAGACGGACTTTTACATGGAGCACAGGTTTGATACTGGGGAGCAGAAGAAATGTTGCAGAGAGCAGATGTTGGAGACTGTGGTGCAGAAGGACTGCTGCTTAAAGCAGAGTTCGGAGACTAGGGGCAAAAGGACTGTTACAGAGAGCAGAGGTTGAAGACTGGGGTGCAGAAGTACTGTAGCAGAGAGCAGATGTTGGTAACTAGGATGCAGGAGGACTGTTGCAGCGAGCAGAGTTTGGAGACTGGGGTGCAGAATGACTCTTGCTGAGAGCAGATGTTGGATTCTGGGGTGCAGAAGGACTGTTCCACAGAGCAGAGGTTGGAGACAGTGGTGCAGAAGGATCTTACAGAAAGCAGAATTTGGAGACTGAGGTGCAGAAGGACTTTTGCAGAGATCAGAGATTGGAGACTGGGGTGCAGTAGGATCACTGCAGAGAGCAAAGGTTCGAGACTGGGGTGCATAAGGATCGTTGCAGAGAGCATAAGATGGAAACTGGGGTGCAGAAGGCCTGCTATAGAAAGCAGAGTTTGAGACCGGTGTGCAGAAGGCCTGTTAAAAAGAGGATAGGTTGGAGACTGGGGTGCAGAAGGACTGTTACAGAGAGCAGAGTTTGGAGACTGGTTTTCTAAAGGAAATTACAGAGAGCAGATGTTGGAGACTGACGTGCAGAAGGACTGTTACAGAAAGCAGAGGTTGGAAATTGGGGTGCAGAAGGATCCTTACAGAGAGCAGAGGTTGGAGACTGCGGTATAGAAGGACTGTTACAGAGAGCAGAGGTTGGAGACTGGGGTGAAGAAGGACTGTTACAGAAAGCACAGGTTGGAGACTGAGGTGCAGAAGGATAGATACAAAGAGCAGAGTTTGGAGACTGGATTCAGAAGGACTGATTCAGAAAAGTAGAGGTTGGAGACTGGGTTGTAGAAGGACCATAACAGAGAGCAGAGGTTTGAAACTGCGGTACATAAGGTCTGTGACAGAGAGCAGATCTCGGAGACAGGGGAGCAGAAGGACTGTTGCAGAGGACAGAGGTTGGAGACTGGGGTGGAGAAGAAATGTTACAGAGAGCAGAGTTTGGTAACTGGAGTACAGAAGTATCTTACAGAGAACAGAGGTTGGAGACTGTGGTGCACAAGGACTGTTGCAGAGAGCAGACTTTAGAGACTGGGGTCCAGAAGGTTCGTTGCTGAGAGAAGAGTTTGGAGACTGGGGTGCAGAAGGACTGTTGCAGAGAGCAGATTTGGAGACTTGGGTGGAGAAGAATCGTAGCAGAGAGAAGAGGTTGGAGACTGGGTTGCAGAAGTCATGTTACAGAAAGCAGAGGTTTGAGACAGGGATGCAGAAGGACTGTTACAGAGTGCAGAGTTTAAAGATTGTGTTGCAGAAGGATCATATAGAGAGCAGAGTTGGGAATCTGAGGTGCAGAAGGACTGTTACAGAGAGCAGAGGTAGGAGACTGGGGTGCAGAAGGTTCGTTGCAGAGAGCAGAGTTTTCAGGCTGAGGTGCAGAAGAACTGATGAAGAGAGCAGATGTTGGAGACTGGGGTGCAGAAGATCTGTTTCAGAGAGCAGATGTTGGTAACTAGGGTGTAGAAGGACTGTTGTAGAGAGCAGAGTTTGGAGACAGGGATGCAGAAGGACTGTTGCAGAGGGCACAGGTTGGAGACTGAGGTGCGGAAGTCCTGTTACTGAGAGCAGAGTTTGGAGACTCGGGTGCAGAAGAATTGTTACAGAGAGCAGAGTTTAGAAACAGGGGTGCAGAAGGATCTTACAGAGAGGAGAGGTTGGAGACTGAGGTGCAGAAGAACTGTTGCAGAGATCAGAGGTCGGAGACTGTGGTGCAGTAGGATCATTTCAGAGAGTAGAGTTTGGAGACTGGGGTGCAGAAGGATCATTGCAGAGACCAGCGGTTGGAGACTGGGATGCAGAAGGCCTGCTACAGAGAGCAGAGTTTGGAGACCAGCGTGCAGAAGTCCTGGTACAGAGAGGAGATGTTGGAAGCTGGGTTGCAGAAGGACTGTTATAAAGAGCAGTGTTTGGAGACTGGGTTTCTGAAAAATCTTACAGAGAGCAGAGGTTGGAGACTGAGGAGTATCTTGACTGTTACAGAGAGCATTGGTTGAAGACTGGGTGCAAAAGGATCGTGCACAGAGCAGAGGTTTCAGACTGAGGTGCAGAAAGACTGTTACAGAGAAGAGAGGTTGGAGACTGAGGTGTAGAAGGAGTGTTACAGAGAGCAGAGCTTGGAGACTCAGGTGCAGAAGGACTGTTACAGAACGCAGAGTTTGGAAATTGGGTTGCAGAAGGACTTTTACAGAAAGCAGAGGTTGGAGACTATGATATAGGATTGTTATCGAGAGCAGATATTGGAGACTGGGGTGCAGAAGGACTCTTACATAGAGCACAGGTTGGAGACTGAGGTGCATAAGGATAGATACAGAGAACAGAGGTTGGAGAATGGGGTTCAGACATACTGATACAGCAAGCAGAGGTTGGAGACTGGGGTGTAGAAGGACCGCTATGAAGAGCAGAGGTTTGAGACTGCGGTACAGAAAGACTGTTACAGAGAGCAGATCTCAGAGACTGGAGAGCAGAAGGACTGTGTCAGAGGACAGAGGTTGGAGACTGGGTTGTTGTAGGAATGTTACAGAGAGCAGAGTTTGGAAACTGGAGTGCAGAAGGATCTTACAGAGAGCAGAGGTTGAGGACTGTGGTGCAGAAGGACTGTTGCAGAGAGCAGACGTTGGAGACTAGGTTCCAGAAAGATCGTTGCAGAGAGCAGAGTTTGGAGACTGGGGTGAAAAAAGGACTGTTACAGATAGAAGAGTTTGGAGACTGGGTTGCGGAAGTATTGTTGCAGAGAGCAGATGTTGGAGACTGGGGTGGAGAAGAATCGTTGCAGAGAGAAGAGGTTTGAGACTGTTGTGCAGAAGGACTGTTACAGAGTGCAGAGTTTAAAGACTTGGTTGCTAAAGGATCTTACAGAGAGCAGATTTGGGAGACTGAGTTGCAGAAGGACTGTTAGGAGAGCAGAGGTAGGAGACTGGGGTGCAGAAGGAATGTTACAGGTAGCAGATATTGGATGCATGTTTGCAGAAGAATCTTACAGAGAGGAGAATTTGGAGACTGAGGTGCAGTAGGATTGTTGTAGAGATCAGAGGTTGGAGAGTGGGGTGAAGTTGGATCATTGCAGAGAGCTTATGTTGGAGACTGAGGTGCAGAAGGATCGTTGCAGAGAGCAGATTTTGGAGACTGGGGTCCAGAAGGCCTGCTACAGAGAGAAGAGTTTGGAGACTGACGTGCAGAAGGCCTGTTACAAGAGAGGTTGGAGACTGATGTGCAGGTGGACTGTTACAGAGAGCAGTGGTTGGAGACTGGGGTGCAGAAAGACTGTTACAGAGAGCAGAGTTTGGAGACTGAGGTGCAGAAGGATTGTTAAAGAAAGCAGAGGTTGGAAATTGGGGTGCAGAAGGAACGTTACAGAGACAAGAGTTTGTAGACTGCAGTATAGAAAAACTGTTACAGAGAGAAGAGTTTGGAGACTGGGGTGCAGAAGGAATGTTACAGAGAGTACAGGTTGGAGACTGAGGTGAAGAAGAAGTGTTACAGAAAGCAGAGGTTGGAAATTGGGGTGCAGAAAGAATGTTACAGAGATCACAGGTTGGAGACTGAGGTGCAGATGGATAGATACAGAGAGCAGAGGTTTAAGACTGAGGTTTAGAAGGACTGATACAGAAAGCAGAGTTTGGATACTGGGTTGCTGAAGGACGGTTACGGAGTGTAGATGTTGGAGACTGGGGAGAAGAATGACTGTTGCAGAGGACAGAGTTTGGTGACTGGGGTGCCGCAGGACACTTGCAGAAAGCAAAGGCAAAAGACTGGGGTGGAGAAGGAATGTTACAGAAAGCAGAGTTCAGAAACTGGAGTGCAGAAGGGTCTTACAGAGAGCAGAATTTGGAGACTGTTGTGCAAAAGGATTGTTACAGAGAGTAGAGGTTGGAGACTGGGGTCCAGAAGGATAGTTGCAGAGAGCAGAGTTTGGAGACTGGGGTGCAGAAGGACTGTTGCAGAGAGCAGAGGTTTGAGACTGGGGTGCAGAAGGACTGTTTTAGAGAGTAGAGTTTGGAGACTGGAGTGCAGATGGAGTGTTGCAGAGAGCATAGTTTGGAGACTGGAGTGCAGAAGGACTTTTGCAGAGAGCAGAGTTTGTAGTCTGATGTGCAAAAAGAATATTAAAGAGAGCAGAGTTTGGAGACTGGAGTGGAGAAAGACTGTTACAGAGAGCAGAAGTTGGATACTTTGGTGCTGAAGGACTGTTGCAGAGAGCAGACTTTGGAGACTGAGGTTCAGATTGGTCTGAATGAGAGCAGAATTTGGAGATTGAGGTGCAGAAAGACTTTTGCAGAGTTCAGAGTTTGGAGACTCGGGTGCAGTAGGATCATTGCAGAGAGCAGTGGTCGGAGACTGGGGTGCAGAAGGATTCTTGGAGAGAGCAGATTTTGAAGACTGGGGTGCAGAAGGCCTGCTACAGAGAGCAGAGTTTGGAGACTGAGGTGCAGAACGACTGTTACAGAAAGCAGAGGTTGGAAATTGGGGTGCAGAGAACCGTTACAGATACCAGAGTTTGGAGACTGTGGTATAGAAAAACTCTTACAGAGCGCAGAGGTTGGAGACTGGGGTGCAGAAGGACTGTTGCACAGAGCAGAGGTTGGAGACTGGGGTCTAGAAGGATCTTGCAGAGAGCATAGTTTGGAGACTGGGGTGCAGAATGACTGTTACAGAGAGCAGAGGTTGGATACTGGGGTTCAAATGGATCTTACAAAGAGAAGAGGTTGGAGCCTGGGGTTCAAATTGAGTGTTGCAGAGAGTAGAGCTTGGAGACTGGAGTGCAGAAGGACTCTTACAGATAGCAGGGTTTGGAGACTGGGGTGCAGACGAACTGCTGCAAGGAGCAGATGTTTGACACTGGGGTGCAGAAGGATCGTTGTAGAGAGAAGGGGTAGGAGACTGGGGTACAATAGGCCTGCTACAGACAACAGAGTTTGGAGACTGGGGTGCAGAAGAACCATTACAGAGAGTAGAGGTTGGAGATTGCAGTACAGAAGGACTGTTACACAGAGTATAGTTTGGAGACTGGGGAGCAGAAGGTCTTTTGTAGAGAACAGAGGTTGGAGACTGGGGTGCTACAGAATCGTTTCAGAAAGAAGAGGTTGAAGACTGGGATGAAGATGGAATGTTGTAGAGAACAGAGTTTGATAACTGGTGTGCAGAAGGATCTAAAAGAGAGCAGAGGTTAGAAACTGGGGTGCAGAAAAATTGTTGCAGAGAGCAGACTACGGAGACAGAGGTGCAGAAAGATGGTTGGAGAGAGCAGAGCTTGGAGACTGAGGTGCAGAAGATTTTTGCAGAGAGCAGAAGTTGGAGACTGAGGTTCAGAAGGACTGTAATAGAGAGTAGAGGTTGTAGATATGGGTTCAAAAGGTCTGATACAGAGAGCAGAGGTTGAAGATTGAGGTGCAGAAGGACTGTTACAGAGAGCAGAGTTTGGAGACAGGATTGCAGAAGGATCTTAAAGAGAGCAGATGTTGGAGACTGGGGTGCAGAAGCACTTTTTCAGAGAGCAGATGTTAGAGACTGGGATGCAGAAGGATTCTTACAGAGAGCAGAGGTTGGATACTGGGGTTCAGAAGGACCATTGCAGAGATCAGAGTTTGGGAACTGAGGTGAAGAAGTCTCCTTGCAGAGAGCAGAGTTTGCAGACTGAGGTGCAGAAGGACTTTTGCATAGAGCAGATTGTGGAGACTGGGGTGAAGTAGGTTCGTTGCAGAGAGCAGAGTTTGAAGACTAAGTTGCAGAAGGACTGTTGGAGATAGCAGAGGTTGGAGACTGGGGTGTAGAAGGACTGTTGCAGGAACAAGAATTTGAGACAGCGGTTCTGAAGGACTGTTGCAGAGAGCAGAGTTTGGAGACTGAGGTACAGAAGGATTGTTACAGAGAGCAGAGGTTGGAGACTGAGGTACAGAAGGATTGTTACAGAGAACAGAGGTTGGAGACTGGGGTGCAGAAGGACTGTTGAAGATAACAGAGGTTGGAGACTGTGGTGTAGAAGGACTTTTGCAGGCAGAAGAGATTGGAGACTGGGGTGCAGAAAGACTTTTGCAGAGACCAGAGTTTGGAGACTGAGGTGCAACAGGACTGTTACAGAGAGCAGAGTTTGGAGACTGAAGTGCAAAAGGATCATTGGAGAGAGCAGAGGTTGGAGACTGGGGTGCAGAAGGATTGTTACAGAGAGCAGAGGATGGAGACTGGTGTGCAGAAGGACTGTTGCAGACAGCAGTTTTTTGAGACCGGGGTGCAAAAGGACTGTTACAGAGAATAGAGTTTCGAAACTGAGGTGCAGAAGACTCGATGCAGAGAGCTGAGTTTAGAGACTGAGGTGCAAAAGGACTGTTGCAGAGAGAAGAGGTTGGAGACTCAGGTGCTAAAGGACTGTTACAGAGTAGAGGTGGGAGATTTTTGTTCAAAAGGCCTGTTATAGAGAGGAGAGGTTGGAGACTGGGGTGCAGTAGAATTGTTAAGGAGAGCAGAGGTTGGTGACTGGGTTGCAGAGGGACTGTTGCAGAGAGCAGAGGCTGGACACTGGGGTGTATAAGGACTGTAGTGGAGAGCACAGGTTCACATTGGGGTGCAGAAGGACTGTTTCAGAAAGCAGAGTTTGTAGACTGAGGTAAAGAAAGACTCTTACAGAGAGCAGGTGTTGGAAATTGTGGTGCAGATGGACTGATACAGTAAGAAGAGTTTGGAGACTGGGGTGCAGAAGGATTGTTGCAGAGAGCAGAGTTTGTAGACTGAGGTACACAAGCACTGTTACACAGAGCAGAGGTTGGAGAATGGGGTGCAAAAGGCCTGTTACAGAGAGCAGAGGTAAAAGACTGGGGTGCAGAAGACTGTTACAGAGAGCAGAGTTTTGAGAATGGGGTGCAGAAGCCTGTCACAGAGAGCAGAGTTTTGAGAATGGGGTGCAGAAATATCCTTGCAGAGAACAGAGATTTCAGACTTAGGTGCAGAAAGACTGTTTCAGAGAACAGTTGGGAGAAGAGGTGCAGAAAGACTGTTACATGGAGCAGAGGTTTGAGACTTTGTTGCAGAAGGACTGTTGCAGACAGCAGAGTTTAGAGACTGAGGTGCAGAAGGACTGTTACAGAGAGCAGAGGTTGGAGACTGGGGTGGACATGGACTGATACAGAAAGCAGAGGTTAGAGACTGGGGTGCAGAACGACAATTACAGAGAGCAGATTTTGGAGAATGGGGTGCAAAAAGCCTGTTACAGAGAGCAGAGGTTGGAGACTGGGGTGAAGAACGACTGTTACAGAGAGCAGAGTTTTGAGAATGGGGTGCAGAAAGATCTTTGCCGAGAACAGAGATTTCAAACTGAGGTGCAGAAGTACTGTTGCAGAGAGCAGAGTTTGGAGACTGAGGTTCAGAAGGACTGTTACAGAGAGCAGAGATTGGAGACTAGGGTGCAGAAGAACCGTTATATAGAGCAGATTTTTGAGAGTGCACTACAGGAGGACTGTTACAGAGAGCAGAGGTTAGAGACTGGGCTGGAGAAGGACTGTTGCAGAGAGCCGAGGAAGAAGACTGGGGTGCAGAAGGATCGTTGTGGAGAGCAGAGTATTGAGACTGGTGTCCAGAAGGACTGTTACAGAGAACAGAGTTTGGAGAAGGGGTGCAGAAGGACTCTTGCACGGAGCAGAGGTTTGAGACTTTGTTGCAGAAGGACTGTTGCAGACAGCAGAGTTTGGAGACTGAGGTGCAGAAGGACTGTTACAGAGAGCAGAGGTTGGAGACTGGGGTGCAAATGGACTGATGCAGAAAGCAGAGGTTAGAGACTACGGTGCATAAGGACCATTACAGAGAGCAGATTTTGGAGACTACACTACAGGAGGACTGTCACAGAGTGCAGAGGTTGGAGACTGGGGTGCACAAGGATCCTTTCAGAGAGCAGAGTTTTTAGACTGAGGTGCAGAAAGACTGTTGCAGAGAGAAGATGTTGAAGACTGGGGTGCAGAAGGACTTTTGCAGAGCGCAGATGTTGGAGACTGGGGTGCAAAAGTATTGTTACAGAGAGCAGGGATTGGATACTGAGGTTCAGAAGGACCATTGCAGAGATCAGAGTTTGGGAACTGAGGTGAAGAAGTCTCCTTGCAGAGAGCAGAGTTTGCAGACTGAGGTGCAGAAGGACTATTGCAGAGAGCAGATGTTGGAGACTGGGGTTAAGTAGGTTCGTTGCAGAGAGCAGAGGTTGGAGACTGAGTTGCAAAAGGATCGTTGCAGAGAGCAGAGGTTAGAGACTGGGGTGCAAAATGATTGTTATAAGGAGAAGAGGTTCGAGAATGGGGTGAAAAAGGACGATGGCAGAGAGCAGAGTTAGGTTTACTGATGTGCCGAAAAATTGTTACAGAGAACAGAAGTTGGAGACTGGGGTGCAGAAAGACTGTTGCAGAGATCAGAGGTTGAAGACTGTGGTGTAGAAGGACTGTTGCAGAGAGCAGACGTTGGACACTGGGATGCAGAAGGACTGTTACAGAAAGAAGAGGTTTTTGACTGGGGTGCAGAATAACTGATACGGAAAGTAGAGTTTGGTGACTGGGGTTCAGAAGGACTGTTACAGAGAGCAGAGTTTGTAGCCTGGGGTGCAGAAGGACAGCTGCTAAGAAAAGAGGTTGGATACTGGGGTGCACAAGCGCCGTTGAAGTGAGATAAGGTTGGAGACTGAGGTGCAGAATCACTGTTAAAGAGAGCAAAGTTTAAAGAACGGGGTGCAGAAGGATCTTACAGAAAGCAGACATTGGAGACTGGGATGTAGAAGGACTTTTGCAGAGAGCAGAGGTTGGAGACTGGGGTGAAAAAGGCCTGTTACAGAAAGCAGATTTTGGAGACTGGGTTGCAGAAAACCTGTTACAGAGAGCAGATGTTGGAGACTGGGGTGCAGAAGGATTGTTACAAATAGCACAGTTTGGAGACTGTTGTTTAGAAGGATTGTTGCAGAGAGCAGAAGTTTCAGACTGAGGCTTAGAAGAACTGTTACAGAGAGAAGAGGTTGGAAATTGGGGTGTAGAAGGACCGTTACAGAGAGAAGAGCTTGGAGACTGCTGTATAGAAGGACTGTTACAGAGCAGTATTTGTAGACGGGGTGCAGAATGACCGTGGCATAGAGCCGATTTGAGATACTGAGGTGCAGAAATATTGTTACAGAGAGCAGAGATTGGAGACTGGGGTGCAGAGGGACAATTACAGAGAGCAAAGGATGGAGATTGAGGTGCAGAACGACTTTTAAAGAGAGCAGAGTTTGGAGACTGGGTAGAAAAAGGATCGTTGCAGAGAGCAGATGTTGGAGATGGGGTGCAGAAAGACTATTACAGAGAGCACAGGTTGGAGACTGGGGTGCAGAAGAAATGTTGCAGACAGCAGGGTTTGGAGACTTGGGTGCATAAGGACTTTTGCAGAGAGCAGTGTTTAGAGACTGTGGTGCAGAGGGACTGATACAGAGAGCAGAGGTTGGAGACTGGGGTGCAGAATGATCGTTGCAGAGAGCAGAGGTTGGAAACTAAGGTGCAGAAGGATCATTACACCGAGCAGATTTTGGTTACTGTTGTGTAAAATGACTGATACAGAGAGCAGATTTTAGAGACTGGGGTGCAGAAGTACTTTAGCAGAGAGCAGAGTTTGGAGACTGGGGTGCAGAAGGACTTTTGCAGAGAGCAGAGTTTGGAGACTGGGGTGCAGAAGGACTGTTGCCGAGAACAGAGTGTGGAGACTGGGGTGCGGAAGAACCATTGCAGAGAGCAGAGTTTGGAAAGTGAGGTGCAGAAGGATTGTTACAGAGAGCAGAGGTTAGAGACTGGGGTTCAGATGGACTGTTGCAGAGAGCAGAGTTTGAAGACTGAGGTGAAGAAGGATCGTTGAAGAGAGAAGAGGTTGGTGACTGGGGTGCAGAAGGCCTGTTACAGAGAGCAGAGATTGGAGACTGGGGTGAAGAACGCCTGTTACAGAGAGCAGAGTTTGGAGACTGGGGTACAGAAGGACTGTTAAAGATAGCACAATTTCGAGACTGGGGTGCAGAAGGATCTTACAGAGAGCATTTTGTAGACTGAGGTTCAGAAGGACTGTTACAGAGAGCAATGTTTGGAAACTCAGGTGCAGAAGGATTTTTGCAGAGAGCCGAGTTTTCAGACTGAGGTGCAGAAGGACTGTTTCAGAGAGCAGATGTTGGATGCTGGGGTAGAGAAGGACTGTTACAGAGAGCAGAGTTTGGAGCCTGGGGTGCAGAAGGATCATTGCAGAGAGCACAGTTTGGAGACTGGGGTGCAGAAGGCCTGTTACAGTGAGCAGAGTTTGAAGATTGGGTTGCAAAAGGCTTGTTACAGAGAGCAGCGTTTGGAGAATGGGTTGCAGAAGTATCTTACAGAGAGCAGAGTTTGGGAGACTTAGGTGCAGAAGGGACTTTTACAGAGATTAGAGGGTGGAGACTGGGGTGCAGAAGGACTGTTACAGAGAGCAGAGTTTGAAGATTGGTGTGCAGAAGAACTGTTACTGAGAGCAGACGTTGGAGACTGGGGTGCAGAAGGATTTTTTTTCAGATAGCACAATTTGGAGAATGGGGTGCAGAAGGATTGTTGCAGATAGCAGTGGTTTCAGACTGAGGCTTAGAAGGACTGTTACAGATAGCAGAGGTTGGAATCTGAGTTGCAGAAGGACTGTTACAGAAAGCAGAGTTTGGCAATTGC
The DNA here is from genome assembly GCF_052094955.1 of Ictidomys tridecemlineatus. Classification (NCBI taxonomy): domain Eukaryota; kingdom Metazoa; phylum Chordata; class Mammalia; order Rodentia; family Sciuridae; genus Ictidomys; species Ictidomys tridecemlineatus. The sequence continues at coordinate 151,296 of NW_027526138.1, forward strand.
GGTGCAGAAGGACCATTATAGAGAGAAGAGGTTGGAGACTGCGGTACAGAAGGACTGTTAGAAAGAGCAGAGTTTGGCGACTTTGGTGGCGGAAGGTCCGTGGTAGAGAGCAGATGTTGGAGACTAGGTTGCAGAAGGACTGTTACAAAGAGCTGACGTTGGAGACTGAGGTGCAGAAGGATTGATACAGAGAGCAGATGTTGGAGACTGTGGTACAGAAGGACCATTACAGAGAGCAAACGTTGGAGACTGAGGTGCAGAAGGACTTTTTAGAGAGAGCAGAGGTTGGATACTGGGGTGCAGAAGGTCTGTTACAGAGAGCAAGGGTTGGAGAAAGGGATGCAAAAGGATCTTACATAGAGAAGAGTCTGGAGACTGGGTGCAGAAGGACTGTTAAAGAGAGCAGTGGTTGGAGACTGAGGTTAAGAAGGATCGTTGCAGAGAAAAGAGGTTGGAGACTGGGGTGCATAAGGATTTTGTTCAGATAGCACAATTTGGAGACTGGGGTGCAGAAGGATTGTTGCAGACAGCAGTGGTTTCAGACTGAGGCTTAGAAGGACTGTTACAGACAGCAGAGGTTGGAATCTGAGGTGCAGAAGGACTGTTACAGAAAGCAGAGGTTGGCAATTGGGTTGCAGAAGGACATTATAGAGAGAAGAGGTTGGAGACTTCGTACAGAAGGACTGTTAGAAAGAGCAGAGTTTGGATACTTTGGTGCGGAAGGTCCATGGTAGAGAGCAGATGTTGGAGACTAGGGTGCAGAAGGACTGTTACAGAGAGATGACGTTGGAGACTGAGGTGCATAAGGATTGATACAGAGAGCAGAGGTTGGAGACTGCGGTACAGAAGGACCATTACAGAGAGCAAAGTTTGGAGACTGAGGTCCAGAAGGACTTTTAGAGAGAGCAGAGGTTGGATACTGGGGTGCAGAAGGTCTGTTACAGAGAGGAAGGGTTGGAGAAAGGGATGCAAAAGGATCTTACATAGAGCAGAGTCTGGAGACGGGGTACAGAAGGACTGTTGCAGAGAGCAGTGGTTTTAAGACTGAGGTTAAGAAGGATCGTTGCAGAGAAAAGAGGTTGGAGACTGGGGTGCAGAAAGACTGTTACAGAGAGCAGAGATTCGAGATTGGCTTACAGAAGAACTGTTACATAGAGCAGAGGTTGGAGACTGGGTTGCAGTAAGCCTGTTACAGACAGCAGAGTTTGGAAACTGAGGTGCAGAAGGACTGTTACATTGAGCAGAGTTTGGAGACTGAGGTGCAGCACGATTGGTACAGAGAGAAGTGTTTGGAGACTAGGATTAGAAGGACTGTTACAGAGTGCAGAGGTTGGTAACTGTGGTGCAGAAGGATCGTTGCAGAGACCAAAGGTTGGAAACTGAGGTGCAGAAGGATGGTTACAGAGAGCAGAGGTTGGAGACTAGGGTCAGAAAGACAGTTACAGAGCACAGATTGGAGACTGGGGTGCAGAAGAAATGTTGCAGTGAGCAGAGAATAAAGACTGCGGTATAGAAGTACTGTTACAAAGAGCAGAGGTTGAAGAGTGGGGTGCAGAAGGAATGTCACCTAGAGCAGAGTTTGAAAACTGGGGTGCAGAAAGATGTTACAGAGAGCAGAGGCTGGATACTGGGGTCAGAAGGACTGTTGCAGAGAACAAACATTGGAGACTGGGGTGCAGGAGGATCGTTGCAGAGAGTAGAGGTTGGAGACTGAGGTGCAGAAGGATCGCTACAGAGAGCAGATTCTGAAGACCGGGGTGCAGGAGGATAGTTACAGAGAGCACAGTTTGGAGACTGGGGAGCAGAAGAAATGTTGAAGAGAGCAGAGGTTGGAGACTGGGGTGCAGAAGGACTGTAGCAGAGAGCAGAAGTTGGAGACTGTGGTGTAGAAGGACTGTTGCAGAGAGCAGATGTTGGAGACTGGGATGCAAAAGGACTGTTACAGAGAGAAGAGGTTTTAGACTGGGGTGCAGAATAACTGATATGGAAAGTAGAGTTTGGAGACTGGGGTGCAGAAGGACTGTTACAGAGAGCAGAGTTTGTAGCCTGGGGTGCAGAAGGACAGCTGCAGAGAAAAGAGGTTGGATACTGGGGTGCACAAGCACCGTTGAAGAGAGATAAGGTTGGAGACTGAGGTGCAGAATGACTGTTAAAGAGAGCAAAGTTTGGAGAACTGGGTGCAGAAGGATCTTACAGAGAGCAGACATTGGAGACTGGGATGCAGAAGGATCGTTGCAGAGAGCAAAGTTTGGAGACTGGGGTGTAGAAGGACTTTTGAAGAGAGCAGATGTTGGAGACTGGGGTGAAGAAGGCCTGTTACAGAGAGCAGAGTTTGGAGACTGGGTTGCAGAAAACCTGTTACAGAGAGCAGATGTTGGAGAATGGGGTACAGAAGGATTGTTACAAATAGCACAGTTTGGAGACTGTTGTTTAGAATGATTGTTGCAGAGAGCAGAAGTTTCAGACTAAGGCTTAGAAGAACTGTTACAGAGAGCAGAGGTTGGAAATTGGGGTGTAGAAGGACCGTTATAGAGAGAAGAGCTTGGAGACTGCCGTACAGAAGGACTGTTCCAGAGCAGTGTTTGTAGACGGGGTGCAGAAGGACCTTTGCATAGAGCAGATTTGGGATACTGGGGTGCAGAAAGATTGTTACAGAGAGCAGAGATTGGAGACTGGGGTGCAGAAGGACAATTACAGAGAGCAAAGGATGGAGACTGAGGTGCAGAAGGACTTTTACAGAGAGCAGAGTTTGGAGACTGAGTTGTAGAAAGATCGTTGCAGAGAGAAGAGTTTGGAGACTGGGGTGCAGAAGGACTGTTACAGAAAGCAGAGGTTGGCAATTGAGGAGCCGATGGACCGTTACAAAGAGAAGAGGTTGGAGACTGCAATACAAAAGGACTTTTACAGAGAGCAGAGTTTGGAGACTGGGTAGAAAAAGGATCGTTGCAGAGAGCAGATGTTGGAGACTGGGGTGCAGAAGGACTGTTACAGAGAGCACAGGTTGGAGACTGGGGTGCAGAAGAAATGTTGCAGACAGCAGGGTTTGGAGACTTGGGTGCATAAAGACTTTTGCAGAGAGCAGTGTTTAGAGACTGTGGTGCAGAAGGACTGATACAGAGAGCAGAGGTTGGAAACTAAGGTGCAGAAGGATCATTACACAGAGCAGATTTTGGTTACTGTTGTGTAAAATGACTGATACAGAGAGCAGATGTTGGAGACTGGTGTTCAGAAGTACTTTAGCAGAGAGTAGAGTTTGGAGACTGGGGTGCAGAAGGACTGTTGCAGAGAGAAGAGGTTGGAGACTGGGGTGCAGAAAGACTGTTGGCGAGAACAGAGTGTGGAGACTGGGGAGCAGAAGAACCGTTGCAGAGAACAGATTTTGGAAAGTGAGGTGCAGAAGGATAGTTACAGAGAGCAGAGGTTAGAGACTGGGGTTCAGAAGGACTGTTGCAGAGAGCAGAGTTTGAAGACTGAGGTGAAGAAGGATCGTTGGAGAGAGAAGAGGTTGAAGACTGGGGTGCAGAAGGCCTGTTACCGAGAGCAGAGTTTGGAGACTGGGATTCAGAAGGATCATTGCAGAGAGCAGATGTTTAAGACTGGTGTGTAGAAGGACTTTTGCACAGAACAGAGGTTGAAGACTGGGGTGCAGAAGGACTGTTGTGGAGAGCAGACTTTGGAGACTGAGGTGCAGAAGGACTGTTACAGAGAGCATAGGTTTTAGACTGGGGTTCAGAATAACTGATAGGGAAAGTTTGTAGCCTGGGGTGCAGAAGGACTGCTGCAGAGAACAGATTTTGGATACTGGGATGCAGAAGGGCCGTTGCAGAGAGATGAGGTTGGAGACTGAGATGCAGAATGACTGTTGCAGAGAGCAAAGTTAAAAGAACGGGGTGCAGATGAATCTTACAGAGAGCAGATGTTTGAGACTTGGGGGCAGAAGGACTGTTGCAGAGAGCAGATATTGGAGACTGAGGTGCAGATGAATCGCTGCAGAGAGAAGAGTTTAGAGACTGGGGTGCAGAAGGCCTCTTACAGAGAGCAAACTTTGGAGACTGAGTTGCAGAATACCTGTTACAGAGAGCAGATGTTTGAGACTGGGGTGCATAAGGATTGTTACAGATATCACAGTTTTGGAGACTGGGGTTTAGAAGGATTGTTGCAGAGAGCAGAGGTTTCAGACTGAGGCTTAGAAAGACTGTTACAGAGAGCAGAGGTTGGAGTCTCAGGTGCAGAAGGACTGTTGCAGAAAGCAGAGGTTGGCAATTGGGGTGCAGAAGTACCGTTATAGAGAGAAGAGTTTGGAGACTGCGGTACAAAAGGACTGTTACAGAAAGCAGATGTTGGAGACACAGGTGCAGAAGGATTGTTACAGAGAGCATAGATTGGAGACTGGGGTGCAGGAGGACCATTACAGAGAGCAGAGGTTGCATACTGAGGTGCAGAAGGACTGTTACAGAGACCAGAGGTAGGAGACTAAGGTGCAGAAGGATTGGTACAGAGAGAAGAGGTTGGAGACTGAGGTTTAGAAGCACGGTTACAGAGAGCAGAAGTTAGAATCTGTGGTGCTGAAGGATCTTGCAGAGAGCAGAGGTTGGAAACTGAGGTGCAGAAGGATTATTGCAGACAGCAGAGGTTGGAGACTGAGGTGAAGAAGGATCGTTACAGAGAGCAGAGGTTGGAGACTGGGGTCAGAAAGACAGTTACAGAGAGCACAGTTTGGAGACTAGGGTGTAGAAGAAATGTTGCAGTGAGCAGAGATTGGAGACTGGGGTGAAGAAGGCCTGTTACAGAGAGCAGAGGTTGGAGACTGGGGATCTGAAGGCCTGTTACAGAGAGCAGATGTTGGAGACTGGGGTGAAGAAGGACTGTTACAGATAGCACAGTTTATAGACTGGGGTGCAGAAGAATATAATAGAGAGCAGAGTTTGGAGACTGAGGTACAGAAGGACTGTTACAGAGAGAAGAGTTTGGAGACTGTGTTGCAGAATGATTGTTGCAGAGAGCAGAGTTTTCAGACTTCGGTGCAGAAGGACTGTTGCAGAGAGCAGATGTTCGAGAGTGGGGTGCAGAAGGACTCTTTCAGAGAGCAGAACATGGAGACTGGAGTGCAGAAGGATTCTTGCAGGGAGCAGAGGTTGGAGACTGGGGTTCAGAAGGCCTGTTACAGATATCACATTTTGGAGACTGGTGTGCAGAAGGATATTATAGAGAGCAGAGTTTGGAGACTGAGGTGCAGAAGGACTGTTACAGAGAGCAGAGGTTTGAGACTGGGGTGCAGAATGATTTTTGCAGAGACAGAGTTTTCAGACTGAGGTGCTGAAGGACTGTTGCAGAGAGCTGATGTTCGAGACTTGGGTGCAGAAAGAGTGTTTCAGAGAGTAGAATGTGGAGACTGGGTTGGAGAAGGATTGTTGCAGGGAGCAGAGGTTGGAGACTGGTGTGCAGAAGGACTGTTATAGGGAGCAGGGGTTTCAGACTGGGTTGCAGAAGGCCTGGTACAGAGAGCAGAGCTTTGACACTGTGGTGCAGAATGATTGCTGATAGCTGGTGAGTTTTCTTCTGGCCCCTTAATTTTCTGCACAGTACATCAGACCCTCTCTCCTCACTGGGCTCTCTTTTAGCTTTATGAGCACCTGTGACTTTCGCAGTCACTCTAAGCCATGACTCCCAGGCCTATCTACTGGGAACCTGTCCCTCTGCCTCCTGGAATCTCCTCGGGGAGACCCCAAAGGTACCCAGACTCCAGGCCCAACCTCTTTCTCTCCTTTTCTCTCCCAAGACACGCTCCTTCTCAGTTTTTTTCATGTTTTAATGAGTGATCCCACTGTCACTCAGCTACCCCACAGACCATGTGCCCTCTTGTGTCCTCGTCACCAGGACTTTAAAGTGCTCCACCCAGGGCTCCCCTTCAGAGCTTTTCCCCAAGCTTTAAATGTCACATCTTCAGTTACCAGATATTTCCTTTTAATCTTGTTTTGGCACCTGATTACTCTCTTAGACTACCTGAAGGTATTCTAACAAAAGCACATAGACTGTAGAGACTACTTTGGCTTAGAAATAAGGTATCCCCCCACCAAAAGCTCAGGGTCAGCCACAGAAGCAGTGTTCAGATGTGAAATGATTAGACTGTGAGACTTGTGACCTAATCTGTGGATCCATCCATTTTGTGGGTTAATTATCTGAAAGGCCCACTGTACTGAGAGGAGTGTGGGAAGGTGGAGTGTGGCCTGGGACATGCCCTGGGGAATCACATCTTGTTTCCTGTAAACTGTCTCCTCCCTTCCCCTCCCCCGCCCCAACCTTCTGGCTGCCATGAGCTAAGGACGCATCCCCCCTTGTTCCCTTCCACCTTGGTTTCCCACCTCATTTCAGGCAGGCAGCAATGGGTCAGCTGGCCTCAGACCAAACCTCCAAGCCAGGAGGCCAGAGTGCATCTCCCCCTCCGGGTTGTTCTGGTCAGGCCTGTGGTAACTGTGGCAACCGTGGACTGATTCAGGGAGTAGGTGTTATGAGTGGATTGGACCCACAACCTTTTCCTAAATCCACAGATTCTGTCATTTTCAGAGCTCAAGCCATTTCCTTCTGGATGGCCTGTTTCCAGCCTTCCCTCACCTAGAATGCAGTCTACTAGTTATTATTGAGATTCTCCAGCCATCCTGGTCCTGCCCATTTGCACACCACAGGTAGCTCCTAGGCAGCCAGACACATGGACCTCCTGCTGGCCACTGAGAAGAGAAGGGAGATTTTCTGAGGACCCTGTTAGAAGTCCACTCTTATTTTTTTTTTAAGACCACACTCAGAGGGCATGTTTCATGCAGTCCTTCACATGCATCTTTGAGAAATCATACTCACAATGATTTTTGTGATTCTCTCCCAGGCTCCAATAACCACCGCTCTACTCCCTACTTCTCTGAGATCAACTTTTTAGCTTCCACAAAGAAGTGAAATACTGCTATTTCTCTTTATGTGTCTGGCTTATTTCACTTAATATAATTTCTCCCATTAGCTAGTTTTAAATAGAAACTGCACAACAAATTCTTTTATGTCAGATTTAAATTTTATTCTGAAGAGATAATTCGAAATGGTCACATATGTTTATGTAGGAAAATGTTCATTAAAATATTTATAGGACTTGAGATGATCTGAATGTTTAGCCAAAGGGGAGAGATTAAGTTTATTTAAGAGACATGTAAGTTTATTGATCATCTCAATAGATGCAGAAAAAGCATTTAACCAAATATAGCACCCCTACCTGTCAAAACAGTAGAAACACTAGGGACAGAAGAAACTTTGTAAAAGCATTGTAAAATCTATCTATGCTAAACCCAAGGCAGCATCATTCTAAGTGGAGAAAGGTTGAAAGCATTCACTCTAAAAACTGGAAGAAGACAGGGTGCCCCCTCTTTCACCACTTCTATTCAACTTCATCCTTGAAATTGCCAGAGCCATTGGACAAAAGAAAGAAATTAAAGGTATACAAATAGGTCAAAAAGAATTCAAATCTCACTATTTGCTGATAGGATCATGTCATCTTCTTAAATTTTTTATTAGAGCATAATAGTTATACATAGAAGTTGGGTTGATCTGGAAAAGATCCTACGTGCATGGAATCTGATTTACTCCATTCAGTCCCCAACACCCATCTCCCTCCCCTTCCCGTCCCCATTCTCCTTTCTCTACTGATCTTTCTTTGGGTCATTTTTCTGTTAATTTCTGACTGGTGCTTTCTACATATACATACAGGTGCAGTCCCCTGTGGTAGACTTCCATGTGCACATAACATGATCTGCGTAAAGACCTTTCACATTTCCTCCCTTCCCAAACCTCTCCGCCCTCTCATTCTCCTTCTACTCCACTGATCTTCCCTGTATACTTAAGATAGCCAGTCCAACCCCACTTCATCAACTTCTTTCCTCTATTTTGCTCTGGCCCTGATAATTTCAGCATTGTACAGGAATAGTTAACTTCTGCCTTTTCGAACACATAGATCAAGATTGATGTAAAATGAGAAAAATTCTACATTGGAAAACACTGAAGGCAACACCGACTGCTTCTGCAGATGATGAATCTGCTTTGTAAATTTTTTTCTTAACATTTGCAATGAAAATGAACATCTCCAAAAATCCTATGTTTACATAAAAGGACAACAGGAGACAGAGATTTCTGAGACAGTGAGAAATGAGTCACACCATGATGAGGTCTAATGGCTTTCTGTTGGCTTCTAGCAATTCTCTGGTTACTCCCACCCATCATCACCCCTGCAAATGTGTGGCTCCATGGGTCTGATTCCCTGAGACCAGTCCCACAGGTTATCAGTCTCCAGGCTGCTTTTCATTTGATATTATTTGCCATGTTGCTGCAGATTAACAAGCCTCTTTGGGGTGCTCTCAGTCCATTTTCATCATGGTCTCTTTTTCTCTGTTTTGTAGCTATGACAACATTGGAAATGAGCAATCAATCATTTCTCACTGAATTCATCTTTTTGGGATTTCCCAACCACTCCAACATACAGGGCTGGTTCTTCCTGCTCTTTCTGGTCATTTACCTGACCACTCTCCTGGGGAACATGCTCATAATAGTTGCCACCAGGGTCCGTCCTGCTCTCCACACTCCAATGTACTTTTTCTCAGCAATTTGAGCTTCTTGGACGTCTGCTACACATCCACCACACTCCCAGTACTGCTGGTGAACTTCTTCTGGGAGAAGAAGGCCATTTCTTATGAGGGGTGCCTTTCCCAGATCTTCTTCTTGGTGACAAGTGCTGTTGAGCCCCATCATTCACAGCCTGAGGAGCAACGAGGTCCAGATTACCCTGAGGAAGCTGGCTGGAGGGTTTGCATCCCTTTGCATCATCAAAGTCTAGACCAATCTTCAAACTGGAGTATACAGTCATCTGAAAAAAGATGCCTCCCAGGGACTTTTAGGCACCTGGTTAGAGAGTCTGTATCTGGAGCTTCAACTCCAACTCCCGCTTTTAAAATCTCTGAGACTCCTTTATCTCCTCTCTTTTCACAAACACCCTTTTTCCACTTTCAGGTTCAAGTGTGTCGGACACCTTGTGTGGGTGTTCAACACCATCTCTATCCTTCTGTGTTCTCCCCACACCAGAGGGACAGAAAGTACGAGAACCTCATTTTCCACACTCCCCTGCCTGCAGGCCTGCATTTTAGGAGGGTCTGTCAAGATCATCCAAACACTAGGCAGAGAGGAAGAAAGGAAAGGAAGAAAGCGGGTTCTTTTGGATCCCATAGCAGCAGCAGCAAACCAGCCCTGTAGAGGCAGGAATTAATCTCCTTGGTGCCAGGAGCTGTGTGTGCAGGCTCTTAGACAGCTGTTCCTCAATGTGTGTCATAGTAGCGTGGAATGAGCATCTCTTTCTAGGGAAATTAGAGTTTCCATATATGGGGTGGTGTCACCTGCCCTTTTTTCCTTTTTTCTTCCAGACCTCCTAACCATTTTATAACAAATTTCTGTGTCAACTTCCTCTACCCTAAGACATCAAGAGTCATTCTTCATCTCTACCTGACCACGGTGGCACTGACCACAATAGTGGTTTACATCAGAGATGGTTCTAGATAACAGATCTGTGGAGTTAGGTTGGATGTCTGACCTGAGGAAATTGAATATGTTGATGATGTCACAGCCCATGGGAAAGGAGACCTGATAATTCCTGGTGTGCAGTGACCCAACAGAGACTTTAAGTTATCGTGGCCTGAAATCAAATGTCTATGGAAAACTGAGATTTGGAATAACAACATCGACCTTCAGGGTGGAAATGAACATTACAACATGACTACAGACTGCTGTAACTGACTAGATTGGGAGACTTACAGAAAGAAAATGATAGGTTCACGCATTATATTCCTCCTTCAAGTCAGGTTCAGATCATGGGAATTATTTTCTCTCTGGAAACTGATAAAGGTTAATATCAGAATAAAACATCCAATTCTCCAAATTGCAGAAGTACAAAGAAAATTATAAACCCACAATTTCTCCAGGTCTCTCTTATGTCAGTTAGGACATTAATGGGGAAATGATTGAGACCCTGTTAATTAGAATGGTAAAATACCAGTGCAATTAGACAAATCTCAGAGCCTTGAACCCTGAAATCTAAATTAACCCTCTTTGCTGTCAGAAGCAGCCAATCCTCCCCCGAGGAGATTAGCTTTCCCTAAATTGAAGACCCTATGGTGACTCTACCTGGGCAGTTGTCTTTTTTTTTTTTTAAGAGAGAGTGAGAGAGGAGAGGACAGGAGCTGAGAGGAGAGAGAGAGAGAGAGAGAGAGAGAGAGAGAGAGAGAGAGAGAGAGAGAAATTTTAATATTCATTTTCTAGTTCTTGGCGGAAACAACATCTTTGTTGGTATGTGGTGCTGAGGATCGAACCCGGGCAGTACATGTGCCAGGCAAGCGTACTACTGCTTGAGCCACATCCCCAGCCCAATTGTCTTTAAGATGCCCATCCATCATCCCACATTGTCACCAGACTCTTAATTGGGGTCTGATCCTAGAACGCCTCAGGTAAGAGTGTAAAATATAGTCCAGGAGAGTATAAGGGTCACACCAAAATAAAAGGTAAATATTTTACTGTATTTTGTTAATAGGAGCCTTAAGAATATATAAGAGAATTTGTTTGAGTCTTGTAAACCAAAAAAGTCAGGACATACTGCTGGATCATCTTGAATGTAGTCACAGGGACGTAATCACCAGAAATGTTAGGGCCAAGAAATTTCCTGAGCCACGGGGAATTGCTATTAGACTCTCTTTGGTTGATGGACTGAAATCTGGACTCAGTGTTTGCTTAAGTTCAATGACCAATATGATCCTGGAATAATGGAGAGGATGGTGATCAGAAATAAATAAGGTGTTGGATGGTGTGCTATGTGACCCCTTCCCTGGCCTCACAGCTGGATCTGGAGGAGGGCCTGGAGCACCAGCCTTTGCCAAGGCCTCGTGGACATGCGTTCAGAAGGCAGCACCAGATCTTTGTGAAACCTACAGCCGCTGTCCTCGGCAGCCTGGGAAGACATTAACAGATGGCATCGTTGAGACGGGCTCCCTGATTTCAGTGAGAATAAGGGGACCCCGAAGTAGAAGAGGCCATGTGGTGGAGCAGTCATCAGAACATTTGAATCTGTGGAGATTTTTGACAGTGGTAAATGATAGTGGTATTTATAGATGGGAAAAAATGGGCACCCTCCTAGAATAGTGCCTGTCCCATGTAATGTGAAACTCTTCTTTTAACACTTCATTGGTACATTGTAGTGGTCCATAATGGTGGGATTTGCTGACACATATTTGAACATGCACACAAAATAACCATGAACTTTGGCCAATATCATTCCAATATTTCCCTTTTCCTCACCTCCTCCCCTGGTGCCTTGACTCTACTGATCTTCCATCACCTTTCATGATGAGACTCCCTTCCCAACTTTCCTTTTTTTTCCCCCCTCTAGCTTTAACAGAGGAAAAACATACGGCCCTTAACTTTCTGAGTTGCTTATTTCCCTTAATGTTCTGAAGATCCATCCGTCTTCCAGCATGACATAATTTCGTTCTTCTTTATGGCTGAATGAAATTCCAGTTTGCATATACCAGATGTTCTTTATCCATTCGTCCACTGATGTCACCTCGGCTGGTTCATGGGCATGTATGTGTCATTATAGTAGTATGACTTCGATCCGCTGTGATAAATACCAAGCAGAGGTAGAGCTGGGTCGCAGGGTGGTCCATGGCTACTCCTGAGGAGACTCCATCCCAATTTCCGTGGTGGTTGTGCTGATTTACATGCCCAACAACAGGGTGAGAGTGCTCCTTTCTCTAATTCTCTCCTTGTCACAGTCATTTCTGTTTGTATTCTTGGTGGTTGCCTTTGTCACTGAAGTGAGATGAAATCTCAGGGTAGTCTTGACTTGCAAGTACTTTCATATATTTGTTGGCCACTCACATATTTTCTTCTAAGACGTGTCTGTTTAGTTCATTTAGTTTCCCATTTGGTAATTTGGTTATTTGATAATTGGGTTATTTAATAATTGTGGATTTGTTGATTAGTTTTTTTGAATTCTTTATTAATATTCTGAATATTCATCCTCTTTTAGAAGAGCACCTCATATAGATTTTATCCCTTTACGTAGGTTCTCTCTTCATATTCTAATTGTCTCTTTTGCTGTGCAGAAACCTTCTAAAATTTAGCCATCCTATTAGCTAACTTTTGGTGTTATCTCCTGAGATTTGGGCATCCTATTGAGAAAGTCATTGTCTCTGCTTGTAGGTTTGGGAGTAATTGACTTTGTTTTAAACTGCATAATTTCTCGTCTAGTGCCTGGGTCTTTAATAAATTTTGAGTTGATTTTTTTGCAGGGTGAGCGTAGTACAGGTCTCATTCTTTTGCATTTAGACAGGGGTGTAGAAGAACTGTTTCAGAGAGTAGATGTTAAAGACTGGGGTGCGTAAGAACTGATGCAGAGAGAAGAAGTTAGAGACTGAGGTGCAGAAGGACTGTTAGAGAAAGAAGAGTTTGTAGACTGTGGTGCACAAGGATCATTGCAGAGAGCATAGTTCTTAGACTGAGGTGCAGAAGGACTGTTGCAGAGAGCAGATGTTGGAGACTGGGGTTCAGAATGACTGTTGCAGAGAGCAGAGGTTGGAGACTGGGGTGAAGAAGGATCGTTGCAGAGAGCAGAGTTTGGAGACTGGTGTGCAGAAGGACTGTTATGGAGAGCAGAGTTTGAAGACTTGGTTGCAGAAGGATCTTACAGAAAGCAGAGTTTGGAGACTGAGGTGCAGAAGGACTGTAACAGAGAGCACAGTTTGGAGACTGTGGTGCAGAAGGACTGATACAGAAAGCAGAGGTTGGAGACTAAGGTGCAGAAGTACCATTACAGAGTGCAGAAGTTGGAGACTGTGGAACAGAAGGACTGTTACAGAGAGCAGAGATTGAAAATTGGGGAGCAGAAGGACTGTTTCAGAGAACAGAGGTTGGAGACTGGGTTGCAGCAGGACCGTTAAAGAAAGCACATGTTAAAGACTGGTTTGGAGAAGGATTGTTACAGAGAGCAGAGTTTGGAAACTGGGGTGCAAAAGAACCTTACAGAGAACAGAGGTCGGAGACTTGAGTGCAGAAGTAGTGTTAAGGAGAAGAGACGTTGGAGACTGGGGTGCAGAATGATCGTTGCAGAGAGCAGAGGTTAGGGACTGGGGTGCAGAAGGACGGGTGCAGAGAGCAAAGGTTGGAGACTGAGGTGCAGAAAAACTGTTACAGAGAGCAGAGTTTGAAGAGTGAGGTGCAGAAGGATCGTTGAAGACAGCAGAAGTTGGAGACAGAGTTGCAGAAGAATCATTGCAGAGAGCAGAGGTGGAGACTAGGCTGCAGAAGGATCGTTCCAGAGAGCTGAGGTGGGAGACTGTGGTGCAGAAGGACTGTTACAGGGAGAACAGTTTAAACCCTGGGGTGCAGAAGGAATGTTGCAGAAAGCAAAGTTTGGAGATGGGGTGCAGAAGGACTGTTACAGAGAGCAGAGGTTAAAGACTGGGTACAGAAGGGCTGTAACAGAGAGCAGAGTTTGGAGAC